>NC_088400.1:10073047-10110986 GCF_034236695.1 Oncorhynchus nerka | reverse complement strand
AATCTACATGGACTAGGGAAAGGGGGAAGGACATTACATGTGGTCTGAACCAATCTACATGGACTAGGGAAAGGGGGAAGGGGGACATTACATGGGTCTGAACCAATCTACATGGACTAGGAAAGGGGGAAGGGGACATTACATGTGGTCTGAACCAATCTACATGGACTAGGGAAAGGGGGAAGGGACATTACATGTGGTCTGAACCAATCTACATGGACTAGGGGACGCACATGGGAAAGGGGGAAGGGACATTACATGTGGTCTGAACCAATCTACATGGACTAGGAAAGGGGGGAAGGGGACATTACATGTGGTCTGAACCAATCTACATGGACTAGGAAAGGGGAAGGGACATTACATGTGGTCTGAACCAACCTACATGGACTAGGGAAAGGGGGAAGGGGACAATCTACATTGGACATGTGGTCTGAACCAATCTACATGGACTAGGAAAGGGGGAAGGGACATTACATGTGGTCTGAACCAATCTACATGGACTAGGGAAAGGGGGAAGGGGACATTACATGTGGTCTGAACCAATCTACATGGACTAGGGAAAGGGGGAAGGGGACATTACATGTGGTCTGAACCAATCTACATGGACTAGGGAAAGGGGACATTACATGAAGGGACTAGGGACATTACATGTGGTCTGAACCAATCTACATGGACTAGGGAAAGGGGGAAGGGGACATTACATGTGGTCTGAACCAATCTACATGGACTAGGGAAAGGGGGAAGGGACATTACATGTGGTCTGAACCAATCTACATGGACTAGGGAAAGGGGGGGACATAGGGTCTGACATTATGGAATAGGGAAGGGGATGTGTCTGAACCAATCTACATGGACTAGGAAAGGGGGGAAGGGGACATTACATGTGGTCTGAACCAACCAATCTACATGGACTAGGGAAAGGGGGGAAGGGACATTACATGTGGTCTGAACCAATCTACATGGACTAGGGAAAGGGGGAAGGGACATTACATGTGGTCTGAACCAATCTACATGGACTAGGGAAAGGGGGAAGGGACATTACATGTGGTCTGAACCAATCTACATGGACTAGGAAAGGGGACATTACATGTGGTCTGAACCAATCTACATGGACTAGGGAAAGGGGGGAAGGGGCATTACATGTGGTCTGAACCAATCTACATGGACTAGGGAAAGGGGGAAGGGACATTACATGTGGTCTGAACCAATCTACATGGACTAGGGAAAAGGGGACATTACATGTGGTCTGAACCAATCTACATGGACTAGGGAAAGGGGGAAGGGGACATTACATGTGGTCTGAACCAATCTACATGGACTAGGAAAGGGGAAGGAACCAATAGGACTAGGAAAGGGGGAAGGGACATTACATGTGGTCTGAACCAATCTACATGGACTAGGGAAAGGGGAAGGGACATTACATGTCTGAACCAATCTACATGGACTGGGAACCAATGTGGTCTGAACCAATCTACATGGACTAGGGAAAGGGGGAAGGGGACATTACATGTGGTCTGAACCAATCTACATGGACATGGGTCTGAACCAATCTACATGGACTAGGGAAAGGGGGAAGGGGACATTACATGTGGTCTGAACCAATCTACATGGACTAGGGAAAGGGGGAAGGGGACATTACATGTGGTCTGAACCAATCTACATGGACTAGGGAAAGGGGGGAAGGGACATTACATGGTCTGAACCAATCTCATGGACTAGGGAAAGGGGGGAAGGGACATTACATGGGTCTGAACCAACCTCTGGACATGGACTAGGGAAAGGGAAGGGAAGGGGACATTACATGTGGTCTGAACCAATCTACATGGACTAGGGAAAGGGAAGGGGACATTACATGTGGTCTGAACCAATCTACATGGACTAGGGAAAGGGAAATCTACATGGACTAGGAAAGGGGGGGAAGGGACATTACATGTGGTCTGGGACTCTGAAACCAATCTACATGGACTAGGGAAAGGGGGAAGGGACATGGGTCTGACCAATCTACATGGACTAGGAAAGGGGGAAGGGACATTACATGTGGTCTGAACCAATCTACATGGACTAGGGAAAGGGGGAAGGGGACATTAACCATGGACTAGGAAAGGGGGGGAAAGGGGACATCTGAACCAATGGACTACATGGACTAGGGAAACATTACATGGGGGAAGGGAAAGACATTACATGTGGTCTGAACCAATCTACATGGACCATTATGTGGTCTGAACAATCTGGACTAGGGAAAGGGGGAAGGGACATTACATGTGGTCTGAACCAATCTACATGGACTAGGGAAAGGGGGAAGGGGACATTACATGTGGTCTGAACCAACCTACATGGACTAGGGGGGGAAAGGGGGAAGGGGGACATTACATGTGGTCTGAACCAATCTACATGGACTAGGGAAAGGGGAAGGGGACATTACATGTGTCTGGTCTGAACCAATCTGGACTAGGGAAAGGGGGACATGGACCAACCTAGGGAAAGGGGGAAGGGGACATTACATGTGGTCTGAACCAATCTACATGGACTAGGAAAGGGGGAAGGGGACATTACATGGACTGGGAAGGAAGGACATTACATGGGTCTGAACCAATCTACATGGACTAGGGAAAGGGGGAAGGGGGACATTACATGTGGTCTGAACCAACCTACATGGACTATGGACTAGGGAAAGGGGGGAAGGGGACATTACATGTGGTCTGAACCAACCTACATGGACTAGGGAAAGGGGGGAAGGGACATTACATGTGGTCTGAACCAATCTACATGGAACTAGGGAAAGGGGGGAAGGGACATTACATGTGGTCTGAACCAATCTACATGGACTAGGGAAAGGGGGAAGGGACATTACATGACATTACATGGACTAGGAAAGGGGAAGGGACATCTGAACCAATCTACATGGACTAGGGAAAGGGGGGAAGGGACATTACATGTGGTCTGAACCAATGGACTAGGAAAGGGGGAAGGGACATTACATGGAACCAATAGGACTAGGAAAGGGGGGAAGGGGGACATTACATGTGGTCTGAACCAATCTACATGGACTAGGAAAGGGGGAAGGGGACATTACATGTGGTCTGAACCAATAGGGACTAGGGGGGGAAACATTACATGGGTCTGAACCAACCTACATGGAAGGGGGGGGACATTACATGTGGTCTGAACCAATCTACATGGACTAGGGAAAGGGGAAAGGGGACATTACAATCTACATGGACTGGTCTGTGGTCTGAACCAATCTACATGGACTAGGGAAAGGGGGGAAGGGACATTACATGGGTCTGAACCAATCTACATGGACTAGGGAAAGGGGGAAGGGGGACATTACATGTGGTCTGAACCAATCTACATGGACTAGGGAAGGGGGAAGGGGACATTACATGTGGTCTGAACCAATCTACATGGACTAGGGAAAGGGGAAGGGGACATTACATGTGGTCTGAACCAATCTACATGGACTAGGGAAAGGGGGAAGGGGACATTACATGTGGTCTGAACCAATGGACTAGGGAAAGGGGGGAAGGGACATTACATGACCAATCTACATGGACTAGGGAAAGGGGGAAGGGACATTACATGTGGTCTGAACCAATCTACATGGACTAGGGAAAGGGGGAAGGGACATTACATGTGGTCTGAACCAATCTACATGGACTAGGAAAGGGGGAAGGGACATTACATGGGTCTGAACCAATCTACATGGACTAGGGAAAGGGGGAAGGGACATTACATGTGGTCTGAACCAATCTACATGGACTAGGGAAAGGGGAAGGGACATTACATGGACTAGGGAAAGGGGGAAGAGACATTACATGTGGTCTGAACCAATCTACATGGACTAGGTCTGAACCAATCTACATGGACTAGGAAAGGGGGGAAGGGACATTACATGTGGTCTGAACCAATCTACATGGACTAGGGAAAGGAAGGGACATTACATGTGGTCTGAACCAATCTACATGGACTAGGGAAAGGGGGAAGGGACATTACATGTGGTCTGAACCAATCTACATGGACTAGGGAAAGGGGGAAGGGGACATTACATGTGGTCTGAACCAATCTACATGGACTAGGGAAAGGGGGGAAGGGACATTACATGTGGTCTGAACCAATCTACATGGACTAGGAAAAGGGGGAAGGGACATTACATGTGGTCTGAACCAATCTACATGGACTAGGGAAAGGGGGAAGGGTGGTCTGAACATTACATGTAGGTCTGAACCAACCTACATGGACTAGGGAAAGGGGTCTGAAGGGGACATTACATGTGGTCTGAACCAATCTACATGGACTAGGGAAAGGGGAAGGGGACATTACATGTGGTCTGAACCAATCTACATGGACTAGGGAAAGGGGGAAGGGACATTACATGTGGTCTGAACCAATCTACATGGACTAGGGAAAGGGGAAGGGACATTACATGTGGTCTGAACCAATCTACATGGACTAGGGAAAGGGGGGACATTACATGTGTCTGAACCAATCTACATGGACTAGGGAAAGGGGGAAGGGACATTACATGTGGTCTGAACCAATCTACATGGACTAGGGAAAGGGGGGGAAACATTACATGTGGTCTGAACCAATCTACATGGAAGGAAAGGGGGGACATTACATGTGGTCTGAACCAATCTACATGGACTAGGAAAGGGGGAAGGGACATTACATGTGGTCTGAACCAATCTACATGGACTAGGAAAGGGGGGAAGGGACATTACATGTGGTCTGAACCAATCTACATGGACTAGGGAAAGGGGGGAAGGGACATTACATGACATTACATGTGGTCTGAACCAATCTTACATGGACTACATGGACTAGAAAGGGGGAAGGGGACATTACATGTGGTCTGAACCAATCTACATGGACTAGGGAAAGGGGGAAGGGACATTACATGTGGTCTGAACCAATCTACATGGATGGAAAGGGGACTAGGGAAAGGGACTAGGGAAGGGGGGACATTACATGTGGTCTGAACCAATCTACATGGACTAGGGAAAGGGGGAAGGGACATTACATGTGGTCTGAACCAATCTGGACATGGACTAGGGAAAAAGGGGGAAGGGGACATTACATGTGGTCTGAACCAATCTACATGGACTAGGGAAAGGGGGAAGGGGACATTACATGTGGTCTGAACCAATCTACATGGACTAGGGAAAGGGGGGAAGGGACAGGGAACCAATCTACATGGACTTACATTACATGTGGTCTGAACCAATCTACATGGACTAGGGAAAGGGGGACTGAAAGGGGACATTACATGTGGTCTGAACCAATCTACATGGACTAGGAAAGGGGGGAAGGGACATTACATGTGGTCTGAACCAATCTACATGGACTAGGAAGGGAGGGGGACTAGGGGGGGACATTACATGTGGTCTGAACCAATCTACATGGACTAGGGAAAGGGGGAAGGGACATTACATGTGGTCTGAACCAATCTACATGGACTAGGGAAAGGGGGGGAAGGGACATTACATGTGGTCTGAACCAATCTACATGGACTAGGGAAAGGGGGGAAGGGACATTACATGGACTAGGTCTGAACCAATCTACATGGACTAGGGAAAGGGGGGAAGGGGACATTACATGTGGTCTGAACCAATCTACATGGACTAGGGAAAGGGGGGTCTGAACCAATCTACATGGACTAGGGAAAGGGGACATTACATGTGGTCTGAACCAATCTACATGGACTAGGGAAAGGGGGAAGGGACATTACATGTGGTCTGAACCAACCTACATGGACTAGGAAAGGGGGAAGGGACATTACATGTGGTCTGAACCAATCTACATGGACTAGGGAAAGGGGGGGGGAAGGGACATTACATGTGGTCTGAACCAATCTACATGGACTAGGAAAGGGGGAAGGGGACATTACATGTGGTCTGAACCAATCTACATGGACTAGGGAAAGGGGGAAGGGGACATTACATGTGGTCTGAACCAATCTACATGGACTAGGGAAGGGGGAAGGGGACATTACATGGTCTGAACCAATCTACATGGACTAGGAAAGGGGGAAGGGAAGGGAACATTACATGGACTAGGGAAGGGGACTGGACTAGGGAAAGTCTGAACCAATCTACATGGACTAGGGAAAGGGGGAAGGGACATTACATGTGGTCTGAACCAATCTACTATGGACTAGGGGAAAGGGGGAAGGGGACCAATCTACATGGACTGGGAAGGGGGGAAGGGACGTACATCTGAACCAATCTACATGGACTAGGGAAAGGGGGAAGGGGACATTACATGGGTCTGAACCAATCTACATGGACTAGGGAAAGGGGGAAGGGGGAAGGGGACATTACATGTGGTCTGAACCAATCTACATGGACTAGGGAAAGGGGGGAAGGGACATTACATGTGGTCTGAACTAATCTACATGGACTAGGAAAGGGGGGAAGGGACATTACATGTGGTCTGAACCAATCTACATGGACTAGGGAAAGGGGACATTACATGTGGTCTGAACCAATCTACATGGACTAGGGAAAGGGGGGAAGGGACATTACATGTGGTCTGAACCAATCTACATGGACTAGGGAAAGGGGGAAGGGGACATTACATGTGGTCTGAACCAATCTACATGGACTAGGAAAGGGGGAAGGGGACATTACATGTGGTCTGAACCAATCTACATGGACTAGGGAAAGGGGGAAGGGACATGTGGTCTGAACCAATCTACATGGACTAGGGAAAGGGGGAAGGGACATTACATGTGGTCTGAACCAATCTACATGGACTAGGAAAGGGGGAAACATTACATGGGTCTGAACCAATCTACATGGACTAGGACATTACATGTGGTCTGAACCAATCTACATGGACTAGGGAAAGGGGGAAGGGACATTACATGTGGTCTGAACCAATCTACATGGACTAGGGAAAGGGGGAAGGGACATTACATGAACCAATCTACATGGACTAGGGAAAGGGGGAAGGGGACATTACGTGTGGTCTGAACCAATCTACATGGACTAGGGAAAGGGGGAAGGGACATTACATGTGGTCTGAACCAATCTACATGGACTAGGGAAAGGGGGAATTACATGGGACATCTACATGTGGTCTGAACCAATCTACATGGACTAGGGAAAGGGGGGAAGGGGACATTACATGTGGTCTGAACCAATCTACATGGACTAGGGGGGAAAGGGGGGAAGGGACATTACATGTGGTCTGAACCAATCTACATGGACTAGGGAAAGGGGTGGTCTGAACCAACCTACATGGGGACATTACATGTGGTCTGAACCAACCTACATGGACTAGGGAAAGGGGGAAGGGACATTACATGTGGTCTGAACCAATCTACATGGACTAGGGAAAAGGGGAAGGGGACATTACATGGGTCTGAACCAACCTACATGGACTAGGGAAAGGGGGGAAGGGACATTACATGTGGTCTGAACCAATCTACATGGACTAGGGAAAGGGGGAAGGGACATTACATGTGGTCTGAACCAATCTACATGGACTAGGGAAAGGGGAAGGGGGACATTACATGTGGTCTGAACCAATCTACATGGACTAGGGAAGGGGGAAGGGGACATTACATGTGGTCTGAACCAATCTACATGGACTAGGGAAAGGGGAAGGGACATTACATGTGGTCTGAACCAATCTACATGGACTAGGGAAAGGGGAAGGGACATTACATGTGGTCTGAACCAATCTACATGGACTAGGGAAAGGGGGAAGGGGACATTACATGGTCTGAACCAATCTACATGGACTAGGGAAAGGGGGAAAGGGACATTACATGTGGTCTGAACCAATCTACATGGACTAGGGAAAGGGGGAAGGGGACATTACATGTGGTCTGAACCAATCTACATGGAAAGGGGGAAGGGACTAGGAACCAGGGGGAAGGGGGAAAGGGGACATTACATGTGGTCTGACATTACATGGACTAGGGAAAGGGGGAAGGGACATTACATGTGGTCTGAACCAATCTACATGGACTAGGGAAAGGGGGAAGGGACATTGTGGTCTGAACCATGGACTAGGGAAAGGGGGAAGGGGACATTACATGTGGTCTGAACCAATGGACTAGGAAAGGGGGAAGGGACATGGAACCAATCTACATGGACTAGGAAAGGGGGAAGGGACATTACATGTGGTCTGAACCAATCTACATGGACTAGGGAAAGGGGGAAGGGACATTACATGTGGTCTGAACCAATCTCACATAGAAACATTACATGTGGTCACCTACATGGACTAGGGAAAGGGGGAAGGGACATTACATGTGGTCTGAACCAATCTACATGGACTAGGGAAAGGGGAAGGGACATTACATGTGGTCTGAACCAATCTACATGGACTAGGGAAAGGGGGAAGGGGACATTACATGTGGTCTGAACCAATTACATGGACTAGTCTGAACCAATCTACATGGACTAGGAAAGGGGAAGGGACATTACATGTGGTCTGAACCAATCTACATGGACTAGGGAAAGGGGGAAGGGACATTACATGTGGTCTGAACCAATCTACATGGACTAGGGAAAGGGGGAAGGGGACATTACATGTGGTCTGAACCAATCTACATGGACTAGGGAAAGGGGGAAGGGACATTACATGTGGTCTGAACCAATCTACATGGACTAGGGAAAGGGGGAAGGGACATTACATGTGGTCTGAACCAATCTACATGGAACCAAACCAATCTACATGGACTAGGGGGGGGAAGGGGGAAAGGGGGAAGGGGACATTACATGTGGTCTGAACCAATCTACATGGACTAGGGAAAGGGGAAGGGGACATTACATGTGGTCTGACAAGGGAAAGAAGGGACATTACATGTGTGGTCTGTGGACTAGGGAAAGGGGGAAGGGACATGGTCTGAACCAACTACATGGACTAGGGAAAGGGGGAAGGGACATTACATGTGGTCTGAACCAATCTAATGGACTAGGAAAGGGGAAGGGACATTACATGGAACTAATCTACATGGACTAGGGGAAAGGGGGAAGGGACATTACATGTGGTCTGAACCAATCTACATGGACTAGGGAAAGGGGGAAGGGGACATTACATGTGGTCTGAACCAATCTACATGGACTAGGAAAGGGGGAAGGGACATTACATGTGGTCTGAACATTGGACTAGGGAAGGGGGAAGGGACATGTGGTCTGAACCAATCTACATGGACTAGGGAAAGGGAAGGGGACATTACATGGAAGGGGACTAGGGAAAGGGGGAAGGGACATTACATGTGGTCTGAACCAATCTACATGGACTAGGAAAGGGGGAAGGGACATTACATGTGGTCTGAACCAATCTACATGGACTAGGGAAAGGGGGAAGGGACATTACATGTGGTCTGAACCAATCTACATGGACTAGGGAAAGGGGAAGGGACATTACATGTGGTCTGAACCAATCTACATGGACTAGGGAAAGGGGGAAGGGACATTACATGTGGTCTGAACCAATCTACATGGACTAGGGAAAGGGGGAAAGGGACAGGGGGGAATGGACTAGGAAAGGGGAAGGGACATTACATGTGGTCTGAACCAATCTACATGGACATTACATGTGGTCTGAACCAATCTACATGGACTAGGGAAAGGGGGACCAAGGACTAGGGAAAGGGGGGGAAGGGGACATTACATGTGGTCTGAACCAATCTACATGGACTAGGGAAAGGGGGAAGGGGACATTACATGTGGGACTCTGAACCAATCTACATGGACTAGGGAAAGGGGACATTACATGTGGTCTGGACCAACCTACATGGGGACATTACATGTGGTCTGAACCAATCTACATGGACTAGGGAAAGGGGGAAGGGACATTACATGTGGTCTGAACCAATCTACATGGACTAGGGAAAGGGGGAAGGGACATTACATGTGGTCTGAACCAATCTACATGGACTAGGGAAAGGGGGAAGGGACATTACATGTGGTCTGACCAATCTACATGGACTGGTCTGAACCAATCTACATGGACTAGGGAAAGGGGGAAGGGGACATTACATGTGGTCTGAACCAACCTACATGGACTAGGGAAAGGGGGAAGGGACATTACATGTGGTCTGAACCAATCTACATGGACTAGGGAAAGGGGTGGTCTGAAGGACTAGGAAAGGGGGAAGGGACATTACATGTGGTCTGAACCAATCTACATGGACTAGGGAAAGGGGGAAGGGACATTACATGTGGTCTGAACCAATCTACATGGACTAGGGGAAAGGGGGAAGGGACATTACATGTGGTCTGAACCAATCTACATGGACTAGGACTAGGGAAAGGGGGAAGGGGACATTACATGTGGTCTGAACCAATCTACATGGACTAGGGAAAGGGGGAAGGGGACATTACATGGGACAATCTACATGGACTGGTCTGAACCAATCTACATGGACTAGGGAAAGGGGGAAGGGACATTACATGTGGTCTGAACCAATCTACATGGACTAGGGAAAGGGGGAAAGGGACATTACATGTGGTCTGAACCAATCTACATGGACTAGGGAAAGGGGGAAGGGACATTACATGTGGTCTGAACCAATCTACATGGACTAGGGAAAGGGGGAAGGGACATTACATGTGGTCTGAACCAATCTACATGGACTAGGGGGGGAAAGGGGGTCTGAACCAATCTACATGGACTAGGGAAAGGGGGAAGGGACATTACATGTGGTCTGAACCAATCTACATGGACTAGGGAAAGGGGGGAAGGGACATTACATGTGGTCTGAACCAATCTACATGGACTAGGGAAAGGGGGAAGGGACATTACATGTGGTCTGAACCAATCTACATGGACTAGGGAAAGGGGGAAAGGGACATTACATGTGGTCTGAACCAACCATGGACTAGGGAAAGGGGGGAAGGGACATTACATGTGAACCAATACATGGACTAGAAAGGGGGAAGGGACATTACATGTGGTCTGAACCAATCTACATGGACTAGGGAAAGGGACATTACATGTGGTCTGAACCAATCTACATGGACTAGGGAAAGGGGGAAGGGACATTACATGTGGTCTGACATTACATGTGGTCTGAACCAATCTACATGGACTAGGAAAGGGGGAAGGGACATTACATGGGTCTGAACTAGGGAAAGGGGGAAGGGGACATTACATGTGGTCTGAACCAACCTACATGGACTAGGGAAAGGGGGAAGGGACATTACATGTGGTCTGAACCAATCTACATGGACTAGGGAAAGGGGGAAGGGGACATTACGTGTGGTCTGAACCAATCTACATGGACTAGGGAAAGGGGGAAGGGACATTACATGTGGTCTGAACCAATCTACATGGACTAGGGAAAGGGGGAAAGGGGACATTACATGTGGTCTGAACCAATCTACATGGACTAGGAAAGGGGGAAGGGACATTACATGTGGTCTGAACCAATCTACATGGACTAGGGAAAGGGGGAAGGGACATTACATGTGGTCTGAACCAATCTACATGGACTAGGGAAAGGGTGGAAGGGGGGGACATTACATGTGGTCTGAACCAATCTACATGGACTAGGGAAAGGGGGAAGGGGACATTACATGTGGTCTGAACCAATCTACATGGACTAGGTAAAGGGGGAGGGGACATTACATGTGGTCTGAACCAATCTACATGGACTAGGGGGGAAAGGGGGAAGGGACATTACATGTGGTCTGAACCAATCTACATGGACTAGGAAAGGGGGGGGGGGACATTACAGGGGACATGTGGTCTGAACCAATCTACATGGACTAGGGAAAGGGGGAAGGGACATTACATGTGGTCTGAACCAACCTACATGGACTAGGAAAGGGGGAAGGGACATTACATGTGGTCTGAACCAATCTACATGGACTAGGAAAGGGGGAAGGGACATTACATGTGGTCTGAACCAATCTACATGGACTAGGGAAAGGGGGAAGGGGACATTACATGTGGTCTGAACCAATCTACATGGACTAGGGAAAGGGGAAAGGGACATTACATGTGGTCTGAACCAACCTGGACTACATGGACTAGGGAAAGGGGGAAGGGACATTACATGTGGTCTGAACCAATCTACATCGACTAGGGAAAGGGGACATTACGTGTGGTCTGAACCAACCTACATGGACTAGGAAAGGGGGAAGGGACATTACATGTGGTCTGAACCAATCTACATGGACTAGGGAAAGGGGGAAGGGACATTACATGTGGTCTGAACCAACCTACATGGACTAGGAAAGGGGGAAGGGGACATTACATGTGGTCTGAACCAATCTACATGGACTAGGGAAAGGGGGAAGGGGACATTACGTGTGGTCTGAACCAATCATGGACATGGACTAGGGAAAGGGGGGAAGGGACATTACATGTGGTCTGAACCAATCTACATGGACTAGGGAAAGGGGGAAAGGGGACATTACATGTGGTCTGAACCAATCTACATGGACTAGGGAAAGGGGGGAAGGGACATTACATGTGGTCTGAACCAATCTACATGGACTAGGGAAAGGGGGGAAGGGACATTACATGTGGTCTGAACCAATCTACATGGACTAGGGAAAGAGTGGAAGGGACATTACATGTGGTCTGAACCAATCTACATGGACTAGGGAAAGGGGGGAAGGGGACATTACATGTGGTCTGAACCAATCTACATGGACTAGGTAAAGGGGGGAGGGGACATTACATGTGGTCTGAACCAATCTACATGGACTAGGGAAAGGGGGAAGGGACATTACATGTGGTCTGAACCAATCTACATGGACTAGGGAAAGGGGGGAAGGGACATTACATGTGGTCTGAACCAATCTACATGGACTAGGGAAAGGGGGAAAGGGACATTACATGTGGTCTGAACCAACCTACATGGACTAGGGAAAGGGGGGAAGGGACATTACATGTGGTCTGAACCAATCTACATGGACTAGGGAAAGGGGACATTACATGTGGTCTGAACCAACCTACATGGACTAGGGAAAGGGGGAAGGGGACATTACATGTGGTCTGAACCAATCTACATGGACTAGGGAAAGGGGGAAGGGGCCATTACATGTGGTCTGAACCAACCTACATGGACTAGGGAAAGGGGGAAGGGACTAGGGAAAGGGGGAAGGGACTAGGGAAAGGGGGAAGGGGACATTACATGTGGTCTGAACCAACCTACATGGACTAGGGAAAGGGGGAAGGGACATTACATGTGGTCTGGACCAACCTACATGGACTAGGGAAAGGGGGGACATTACATGGGACATTACATGTGGTCTGGACCAACCTACATGGACTAGGGAAAGGGGGAAGGGACATTACATGTGGTCTGAACCAACCTACATGGACTAGGGAAAGGGGGAAGGGACTAGGGAAAGGGGGAAGGGACTAGGGAAAAGGGGGAAGGGGACATTACATGTGGTCTGAACCAATCTACATGGACTAGGGAAAGGGGGAAGGGGACATTACATGTGGTCTGAACCAACCTACATGGACTAGGGAAAGGGGGAAGGGATTAGGGAAAGGGGGAAGGGACTAGGGAAAGGGGGAAGGGACTAGGGAAAGGGGGAAGGGACTAGGGAAAGGGGGGAAGGGACTAGGGAAAGGGGGGAAGGGATATAAACAGGACAAAGAATGAACGCTGAAGGAAGGACACAGTGGGGCCGAGGAATCGTCTCTCCTCAAATCACTAGATTGCTGCTAGTAAACTTGAGACAAATGTAAAGTTTGTGCTTGATTGAGGAGCAGATTATCACATACACATGGTGCAGCATGGCTGGTGAATAATATTGGATTTGATTTATTTCACCTTTATTTAACTAGGCAAGTCAGTTAATTAAGAACAAATTATTATTTACAATGACGGCCTACCAAAAGGCCTCGTGCGGGACGGGGGCTGGGATTAAAAATAAAAATATAGGAAAAAACACACATCACGACCAGAGAGACACCACAACATTACATAAAGAGAGACCTAAGACAACAGCATAGCATGGCAGCAACACATGACAACAACATGGTAGCAACACAGCATGACAACAACATGGTAGCAACACAACATAGCAGCAGCACAACATTGTAGCAGCACAAAACATTATTGGCACAGAAAACAGCACAAAGGGCAAGAAGGTATAGGCAAAAATACATCACGCGAAGCAGCAACAACTGTCAGTAAGAGTGTCCATGTTTGAGTCTTTGAATGAAGAGATGGAGATAAAACCCTTCAATTTGAGTGTTTTTCGCAGCTCGTTCCAGTCTCTAGCTGCAGCGAACTGAAAAGAGCACCGACCCAGAGATGTGTGTGCTTTGGGGACCTTTAACAGAATGTGACTGGCAGAACGGGTGTTGTGGAGGATGAGGTCAGCAATAGGTATCTCAGATAGGGGGGAGTGAGGGTTTTATAAATAAGCATCAACCAGTGGGTCTTGCAACGGGTATACAGAGATGACCAGTTTACAGAGGAGTATAGAGTACAGTGATGTGTCCTATAAGGAGCATTGGTGGCAAATCTGATGGCTGAATGGTAAAGATCATCTATCAAAAGCTTTGGCCAAGTCAATCAAAATAGCAGCACAACATTGCTTAGAATCAAGGGCAATGTTGATATAATTTAGGACCTTTAAGGTTGCAGTGACACATTTTTTTATCCGTTATTTTTCCAGGTAAGTTGACTGAGACCACATTCTCATTTGCAGCAACGACCTGGGGAATAGTTACAGGGGAGAGGAGGGGGATGAATGAGCCAATTGTAAACTGGGGATTATTAGGTGACCGTGATGGTTTAAGGGCCAGATTGGGAATTTAGCCAGGACACCGGGGTTAACACCCCTACTCTTACAATAAGTGCCATGGGATCTTTACTGACCTCAGAGTCAAGACACCTGTTTAACGTCCCATCCCATACACAGGGCAGTGTCAATCCCTGCCCTAGGGGTATTGGGAATTTTTTTTTAGAACAGAGGAAAGAGTGCCTCCTACTGGCCCTCCAACACCAATTCCAGCAGCATCTGGTCTCCCATCCAGGAACAGACCAGGACCAACCCTGCTTAGCTTCAGAAGCAAGCCAGCAGTGGTATGCAGGGTGGTATGCTGCTGGCATTAAAATCCATAACGTCCATAACGTGAGTGGATGTAACGATGACGCCGTGAGTCGAGAAGCAGGTGCAGGTAAAACGTTTAATGAAAACAACAAACATTACATTTACATTTAAGTCATTTAGCAGACGCTCTTATCCAGAGCGACTTACAAATTGGTGCATTCACCTTATGACCTCCAGTGGAACAGTAGTGCATCTAAATCTTTTCAGGGGGAGGGGGGGTGAGAGGGATTACTTTATCCTATCCTAGGTATTCCTTAAAGAGGTGGGGTTTCAGGTGTCTCCGGAAGGTGGTGATTGACTCCGCTGTCCTGGCGTCGTGAGGGAGTTTGTTCCACCATTGGGGGGCCAGAGCAGCGAACAGTTTTGACTGGGCTGAGCGGGAACTGTACTTCCTCAGTGGTAGGGAGGCGAGCAGGCCAGAGGTGGATGAACGCAGTGCCCTTGTTTGGGTGTAGGGCCTGATCAGAGCCTGGAGGTACTGAGGTGCCGTTCCCCTCACAGCTCCGTAGGCAAGCACCATGGTCTTGTAGCGGATGCGAGCTTCAACTGGAAGCCAGTGGAGGGAGCGGAGGAGCGGGGTGACGTGAGAGAACTTGGGAAGGTTGAACACCAGACGGGCTGCGGCGTTCTGGATGAGTTGTAGGGGTTTAATGGCACAGGCAGGGAGCCCAGCCAACAGCGAGTTGCAGTAATCCAGACGGGAGATGACAAGTGCCTGGATTAGGACCTGCGCCGCTTCCTGTGTGAGGCAGGGTCGTACTCTGCGGATGTTGTAGAGCATGAACCTACAGGAACGTAGGTTGAAACATGAAACAAGACACTGTAACAGAAGCAAGGTAACATGAACACAGGTACAAAACCAACTGAAGAACAAAATGAAGGGACCTATACAGAGGAAGAAATGAGGTCCAGGTGTCTCATCATAACGATGAGTGCCAGGTGTCCATAATGATGGATGCCAAGTGCATGTAATGATGGATGCCAGGTGTCCGTAATGATGGATGCCAGGTGCATGTAATGATGGATGCCAGGTGCGTGTAATGATGGATGCCAGGTGCGCGTGAGGATTCCCAAGACTGGTGCTTAGTATTCCGGCAATGTCGCACGCCAGAAGGGAGGAGCAGACGTGACATGACCCCCCCCCCTCTGATGCACGGCCGCAGGACGTGGCCGACTAGGTGGACGACCTCGGGACGAGGAGCGGGTCGATCCGGGTAGCGAAGGTGGAAATCACAGAAGATGTTGAGATCCAGAATGTACTCCACCGGAACCCAACACTGCTCCTCAGACCCCTTGCAGTCCACCAGATACTGGAGCTGACCCCCACGGCACCGAGAGTCCAGCAGAGATCTGAAAGCATACTCCGGACTGCCCTCGATGTCCAGGGGTGTTGGTGTTGTGTCGTGGGGACAGCATTAGCTAGGGGACCAGGAACCACTGGCCTGAGAAGGGAGACATGAAACGAGGGTGAGATATGGTAGTGACTGGGCAGTTGTAACCAATACGTCACCTCGTTGACCCTCTGGAGAACCTTGAATGGCCCCACAAACCGGGGGCTTAGTTTCTTGCAGGGCAGGCAGAGTGGGAGGTTCCTGGTAGAAAGCCAGACACGATCCCAGTGTGGAACACAGGGGTCTCACTGCAGTGGCGGTCTGCCTGTTCTTTTTGACAATGGGCGGCATAACGAGTGACATCCTGCGCCAAGGTGGGCCACCAGTATTTCTCAGCGACGGAATGGATGGTGCGAGAAATACCTGGATGTCCAGCAACGACAGCTGTGTGTGCCCAGGTCAGTAGCCGATCCCTTATCCCTGTGGGAACATAGGTGCGCCCAGGAGGACAGTTCAGGGCTCCCTCTCTTGAGCCTGGTGGATCTCCACATCTATGTCCCAGACCACAGGAGCTACGACTCGGGAGGATGGGTTATAGGCTCACAGGACAGGGCCCTCTCAGGGCCCTCTCCTGAAATCATAGAGGTGGGACAAGGCATCGGCCTTGGTGTTCTTTGAGCCTGGGTGATAGGTTAGCGTGAAGTTAAACCTTGTGATGAAAAAGTCCCACCTTGCATGCCGTGGATTCAGCCTCCTCGCTGTCCAAATGTACTCCAGGTTCCTGTGGTCGGTGAGGATGACGAATTGTTCCTTGGCGCCCTACAGCCAGTGTCTCCACTCTTCTAATGCCAACTTCACCCGCCAGGAGCTCTCGATCGCCGACTTCGTAGTTACTTTCTGCAGGGGACATTTTCTTAGAATAAAACGCACGGGTTCCCCTGTCGTTGAGACAAAATTGCCCCCGCGCCTACCTTGGAAGCGTCCACCTCCACCACAAAGGATATCGTGGATATCGTGGATCTGGATGTTTCAGCAATGGGGCAGAGGTGAAACGTCCCTTGAGAAGACGGAAGGCCTCATCGGCTGCTGGACCCCACACCAACCTATGGGGGCCGCCCTTAAGGAGAGAAGTGAGAGGAGTGGCAACAAAGCTGAAATTCCTGATGAAACGACGGTAGAAGTTGACAAACCCCAAAAAACGTTGTAACCCTTTAATGGTGGTTGGGACTGGCCATGACCTGACTGCATCTACCTTCTTGTCGATTGTAGGCACTCTGCAGGTCCAGTTTGGTGCAGAACCGGGCCCCGTGGAGTTGCTCGATGGCATATGGCACCAACGGGAGGGGGTACCAATACTTCTTGGTAACTTCATTGAGTCCTCTGTAATCAATGCAAGGGTGTAATCCTCCATCCTTCTTGGCCACGAAGAAGAAACCAGCCAATGCAGGAGAAGTGGACGTGCAGATGAACCCCTGCCTACTGATTGTAATCCTCCATGGCCTGGGTCTCAGCCACTGACAGAGGGTAGATGCGTCTGCGTGGAGGTGTTGCATCAGCAAGTAGGCCGATGGCCACAGTCCCAGGGGTGATGAGGAGGGAGATAGGTGGCCCGGGTCTTGGAGAATACCTCCATCAGATCGTGGTATACCTCCGGGATGTTATGCTGAAGGGCTAACAAAGGCCTCTCAAACGATGTGGAACCACAGGAAACAGGGAAGCAGGCTCTCCGGCATTTAGGTGACCAGTCTGTGATTCTCATCCTAGACCATGAAATGGTGGGGTTATGGTGTTGAAGCCAAGGGAGGCAGAGGATGATCTTGTGAACTGGTGCACTGGTGATGAAGAATATTTTCCTGATGATTGGACTCCACGGTGGGGGTGAGCGGTTGAGTGATGTGTGTAATGGTTCCGGATCCTGATGGCCGATAATCGAGACCTTGCACCGAAAAAGTAGAGGAGAGCGGGTATGAAGTAATATTGAGAGAGGGAGGCAAGGGTCTGATCCATAAGAAATCCATAAAATTCCCTCCTTGACCACAGTACATACAGAGCCCCAGTTGTATCCATCTGCGGCACGCCGCCGCGGGGAGGTGTGTGACCCCTATCTCCATGGGTTCAGGCTCTGATTCCGAGTATTCGCCTGAAGGAGGGAGAGAAGCGATGAAGATGCCGACGCTCCCGGAGAAGGTTATCCAGACGGATGGCTATCGCAATGAGTGCGTCCAGGGTAAGGTTGACGTGTCGGCAAGCCAGTTCCGTCTGGACCTCCTTGCGCAAACCTCTTCTTAATAGCGTGCGAAGCGCCAGTTCATTCCATCCACTGGATGCTGCTACTGTCTGGAAGGTGAGCGCGTACTCAGCAGCTGTCTGACCCCCCTGTCGTAATTGAAGTAGATGCTCACCTCCCTCTCTGCCCTCCGGGGGATGATCAAAGATACATTTAAAACAGAGCCATAAACCCCTCATATGAATTTAGCTCCTCCTCTCCTCTCTCTCAGACAGCCGTAGCCCATTCCAATGCCCACTCCGTCAGCAGAGAAATAACCGTGGCAACCTTAAACAGCTCGGTGGTGGGGGCTCCCATCTGGTGTGTAAAATAAAGGGAGCACTGAAGTAGGAAGCCACGTCATTTGGATGGGGTACCGTCATATTTCTCTGGGAGGAATAAATGGGCATTGCTGACCGGAGCGTGTTGCTGAATGGGCTGTTGGGCTGGCTCACTGGGTAGGCTGGATCTAGAGTATCCTCCACTAGTAGGATGCAGCGCCTCCCGGGAATGTTTGAGACGCTGCAAACTGCGAAGGACCTCTTCCATGGCCGTCCTCAGTTGTGCCAGCTGGTCATGCTGCCGACGCAGAAGGTAACCCTGTTCATCGACCGTCAGAGAGATATCAGATTTTCATGCTTTTTCCATTGTTGGAGTTGGTATTCTGTAACGATGACACCGCGAGTCGAGAAGCAGGTGCAGGTAAAACGTTTAATGAAAACAACAAACATGAAACAAGACAGCGCAAAGGAAGCGAGGCAACATGAACACAGGTGCAATACCAACTGAGGAATGAACAAAAGTAAGGGACCTATGAAGGGGAGGTAATGAGGTCAGGTGTGAATCATAACGATGAGTGCCAGCTGTGTGTAATGATGAGTGCCAGCTGTGCGTAATGATGAGTGCCAGCTGTGCGTAATGATGAGTGCCAGGTGTGTGTAATGATGAGTGTCAGGTGTGCGTAATGATGAGTGCCAGCAGTGAGTAATGATGAGTGCCAGGTGTGCGTAATGATGAGTGCCAGCTGTGCGTAATGATGAGTGCCAGAACCGGTGGTTAGTACTCCAGCGACGTCGCACAACGGAGGGGAGGAGCAGGAGTAGACGTGACAGCGGAAACCAGATTGCATACCAGAGAGAATACTATACACATCAAGAAAGCTAATCAGTTGATTATTTACAAGTTTTTTCCAAAAATTTTGATAAATAGGGCAAAATAGAAATTGGCCTATAACAAGTTAGGATCAGCTTGATCTCCCCCTTGAAATAAAAGATGCACCGTGGCTGCCTTCCAACCAATGGGAACTTCCCCAAAGAGGAGAGACAGGTTAAAAAGGTCAGAGATGAGCTTGGTGATGATAGGGGCAGCAACCTTAAAGAAGAAAGGGTCTAAACCATCTGAACCAGATGTTTTTTTGGGGTCAAGTTTCGGGAGCTCCTTTAGCACCTCGGACTCAGTGACCGTCTGCAGGGAGAAACTTTGTAGTGGGGCAGAGGAAAAAGAGAGAGGAGCATCGGGACTAGTCGCATTAGAAGGGGTGGGAGATGAGGAAATGTTGGGCGGGCAAGGAGGCATGGCTGAGTCGAAATGGAATCCTGACTTAATGAAGTGGTGATTAAAGAGCTCAGCCATGTGCTTCTTGTCAGTAACAACCACATGATCAACATTAAGGGACATGGGCAGCTGTGACGAGGAGGGTTTAAACGTTTTCCAGAACTTCTTAGGGTTAGACCCAGAGAGAGAGAACTGCTCCTTAAAGTAAATAACTTTGGCCTTCTGGATAGCCTGAGTGCACTTACATGTATTTCTCATTTGTCTGAACGAGAGCCAGTCAGCCTGAGTAAGTGTGTGCCGAGCCTTAGGCCAAATTGAGTTGTTGAGGTGGAGTAACTCTGCCAGATCACGGTCGAACCAGGGGCTGAACCTGTTTTTAATTCTCGTTTTCTTTATGGGGGCATGTTTATTAACAATAACACTGAAAAAAAGAAGGTCCAAGTGTCTTTTACAGTTGCCAGGTCATGAAGGAAGGTTTGCTCATTCAAGTTTTTTAGCAAGTGTCTATGACAAATCAGGACAGATAATAGGCCACAGTCAGGACAGAGGGGAGGGGGGAGAGGGAGGGAGTGGTTTGAGAGAAAAAAAGAGAGATGGGACAGAGAGAGAGGGTGATAGACAGAGAGAGGAGAGCGAGAGAGAGAGAGAGAGAGAGAGAGTGTGTATGTTCAGTGTGTGTGTGTTCAGTGTGTGTGTGTTCAATTTGTGTGTGTGTTCAATTTGTGTGTGTTCAGTGTGTGCGTGTGTGTGTTCAGTGTGTGTGTGTTCAATTTGTGTGTGTGTGTGTTCAGTGTGTCTGTGTTCAATGTGTGCGTGTGTGTGTGTGTGTGTGTGTGTGTGTGTGTGGAAGGAGGGGATTTAGCATGCCATCAAGCATGTCAAGGCTGTCTATGTCTGAGAGAACATGATTCTAGAGGTAGGAGACAGACACCATCCATCAGCTGGCCTGTCATTTCCAGATGTCACCCTCTCCTGAGCGATGGTATGATATTTAAAATAATCAACATTTTAATGCCACCAGATATCAATTTAATCAATCAATGTCAACAACACAACAAACAAAATCCTCAGAAAAAATAAATAACAAAATCACATCAAATCACATCAAATCATATCATATCAAATCAAAGAATATACAATCATATCATATCAAATCATATACAATCAAATCATATATTATCAAATCATATCTTTATTTTATTTTATCCTTTGTTGTTTTCCTCACGCTCTATTCTATTTTAGATGATTCTAGACTGGCCCCCAGTCTCCGTTTAGATTCCATCTAGACTGGCCTTCAGTCTCCGTTTAGATTCCATCTAGACTGGCCTTCAGTCTCTGTTTAGATTCCATCTAGACTGGCCCCCAGTCTCCGTTTAGATTCCATCTAGACTGGCCTTCAGTCTCTGTTTAGATTCCATGTAGACTGGCCTTCAGTCTCTGTTTAGATTCCATCTAGACTGGCCTTCAGTCTCTGTTTAGATTCCATGTAGACTGGCCTTCAGTCTCTGTTTAGATTCCATCTAGACTGGCCTTCAGTCTCTGTTTAGATTCCATGTAGACTGGCCTTCAGTCTCTGTTTAGATTCCATCTAGACTGGCCTTTAGTCTCTGTTTAGATTATTGTAGACTGGCCTTCAGTCTCTGTTTAGATTCCATCTAGACTGGCCTTCAGTCTATGTTCATATTCCATCTAGACCGCTCTTCAGTCTCTGTTTTCTTCTGTTACATCTGGAGTGTAACAATGTGAGATTGATGAGGTTGAGTGGCCAGATGGTTTTCAGTGAATAAAGGGGCCATTTTGGGACAAAGCTCTGATTGGTTTCGGTCCTTCCCCCCCTTCTTTCTCCCACTCTGTGTTCCAGTGTTATGTGTCCTAACAACGCACCCTGTAATGTCTATGTTACGTTGTTCTCAGACATTCAACAAAAGACCAACATAGAGAAAGAGAGTTTAGCTCAATGTACAAACCCCCTTAACAAAGAGTGTATGAGGAAGAGTTAGCCAGAGAGGTGATGAGAGACAAACCTACCTGTGTTGTAGTGCTTGGTACAGTATCGCAGGTCTTTCTCCTCTTTCAGTATAAACTGAGGTAACGTCAGCCCATCTGCTACCTGCACGGCTCCCTTCTCATCCCACTCAAATATGAGATCATTCATCGTATAGCCGACTGGATGGGAGCAGTTTGAAACAAGATCATTATTACCACAGTATTACTACAGTCTTACTACCACAGTATCACAGTACATTCAAGCTGTTTGTAAGAGAGAAAACAAATATTATTGACAATGTGGTATGATGAAGGTTTAAATGCCTTGATCAACCAACTCTACCGTAGCTCCACAGTGTTCATATAGAAGCAATACATGTTGTTTTCATTCTTCACACCTGAGAACAATGAGTCAAGAAAAAAGAAAAATCCATAATTTCCAAAGAGAAGAGGTGGGGAGGGAGGGACAAGCCGGTGTTGGCTGGTTAGAGCAGGTTGGAGGAGGTTGGTCCCCCCTGACTCCCTCTCTGTCCCTTCCCTGTATCTGCACTCTGCTGCTGGAGGGGCTTGTGTAAATCACTGGGCCTTTCATCATACTGTCCTCCAGACCAGAGACACATCCATCACACTAACACAAAATAAATACTTTCCCTCTACCCTACCTGTGTGTGTGTGTGCGTGTGTGTGTGTGTGTGTGTGATAACTGTGTTCCTAAAGGATAATGGAATACCCACAACTCTCCAGCTGCATGATACAGGTCTGTACGTCCATTGGGAAGTTCTTCAAGTCCATGGGACAGGCCAGGACCAGTGTTATTCTGGTCACATAGAATAGAACACAACAGAACAAAACAGAACAGAACAGCACAAAACAGGAAAGAGCAGAACAGACAGGCCAGGATCAGCGTTATTTTGTTAACACGTTTACATAGAATAGAATGGAATAGAATAGAATGGAATGGAGTAGAATGGAATACAATAGAATATAATGGAATAGAATAGAATGGAATGGAGTAGAATGGAATACAATAGAATATAATGGAATAGAATAGAATGGAATGGAGTAGAATGGAATACAATAGAATATAATGGAATTAAAAAGTAATGAAATTGAATAGAATAGAATGGAATGGGATAGAATGGAATAGCATATAATGAAATATAATACAATGGAATGGAATACAATGGAATACAATAGAATATAATGGAATAGAAAGTAATGTAATGTAATAGAATAGAATGGAATAGCAAATAATGAAATATAATAGAATGGAATGGAATAGAATGGAATAGAACTGAATATAATAGAATAAAATGGAATGAAGTAGAATATTATGGAGTAGAATTGAATGGAAGACTAGAATGGAATATAATGGAGTAGAATTGAATGGAAGATTAGAATGGAATAGAATGGAATGAATGGAATAGAATTGAATGGAATAGAATGGAATGGAATTAAGTATAATATAATGGTATAGAATTGAATGGAATAGAATGGAATGGAATTAAATATAATTTAATGGAATAGAATTGAATGGAAGAATGGAATAGAATTGAATGGAAAAATTGAATAGAATAGCATATAATGGCATAGAATATATATATATTTTTGAATATAATAGAATGGAATAGAATAAAATGGAAGAATGGAAATTAATAGAATATAATGAATGGAATAGACAGGGTAACATATTGTTATAAACCACTAGCACAGCCTTACAGGAGGAGAAGCAGGGTAACATATTGTTCTAAACCACTAGCACGGCATTACAGGAGGAGAAGCAGGGTAACATATTGTTATACACCACTAGCACAGCATTACAGGAGGAGAAGCAGGGTAACATATTGTTATAAACCTCTAGCATAGTATTACAGGAGGAGAGGCAGGGTAACATATTGTTATAAACCACTAGCACAGCATTACAGGAGGAGAAGCAGGGTAACATATTGTTATAAACCACTAGCACAGCATTACAGGAGGAGAAGCAGGGTAACATATTGTTATAAACCACTAGCACAGCATTACAGGAGGAGAAGCAGGGTAACATATTGTTATAAACCACTAGCACGGCATTACAGGAGGAGAAGCAGGGTAACATATTGTTATAAACCACTAGCACAGCCTTACAGGAGGAGAAGCAGGGTAACATATTGTTATAAACCACTAGCACGGCATTACAGGAGGAGAAGCAGGGTAACATATTGTTATAAACCACTAGCACAGCATTACAGGAGGAGAAGCAGGGTAACATATTGTTATAAACCACTAGCACATCATTACAGGAGGAGAGGCAGGGTAACATATTGTTCTAAACCACTAGCACGGCATTACAGGAGGAGAAGCAGGGTAACATATTGTTATAAACCACTAGCACGACATTACAGGAGGAGAAGCAGGGTAACATATTGTTATAAACCACTAGCACAGCATTACAGGAGGAGAAGCAGGGTAACATATTGTTATAAACCACTAGCACAGCATTACAGGAGGAGAAGCAGGGTAACATATTGTTATAAACCACTAGCACAGCCTTACAGGAGGAGAAGCAGGGTAACATATTGTTCTAACGGCTATATTTCCTGTCATGATGCCTTGTAATCTAAAAGGTTACAATACACATCTCAGGCATTCTTCCCCTCATGCCAAACACCTTCCTGCTTGCCGTGCACGTGAACCTCATCCCCAAACACCTTCCTGCTTGCCGTGCACGTGAACCTCATCCCCAAACACCTTCCTGCTTGCCGTGCACGTGGAACCTCATCCCCAAACACCTTCCTGCTTGCCGTGCACGTGAACCTCATCCCCAAACACCTTCCTGCTTGCCGTGCACGTGAACCTCATCCCCAAACAGACTGGCTGCATCTCCATGCTATTGTTCATACCGCGAGTATAGAAAAACATCTATAGAAGAGGCAGCCATTCATGCTTCAACCTAGACGGCTGCTGTTACTTTTATCTTGAGATACATGTAGGTAGGAGAGGAGCAGGTCTATTGGTTGCATTGCATTCATAGTTTACTTATACCGCAGTGTGACATCATCACCGTTACACGACAAATGTTATTTATAAGGATTCTTTTTTTTCAATCAGAAAAGACACTGAGGCAGGTTCTCTTTAACGTGGGGTCAGGTGAGATCAAAGACACTGAGGCAGGTTCTCTTTAACGTGGGGTCAGGTGAGATCAAAGACACTGAGGCAGGTTCTCTTTAACGTGGGGTCAGGTGAGATCAAAGACACTGAGGCAGGTTCTCTTTAACGTGGGGTCAGGTGAGAATCAAAGACACTGAGGCAGGTTCTCTTTAACGCGGGGTCAGGTGAGAATCAAAGACACTGAGGCAGGTTCTCTTTAACGTGGGGTCAGGTGAGAATCAAAGACACTGAGGCAGGTTCTCTTTAACGCGGAGTCAGGTGAGATCAAAGACACTGAGGCAGGTTCTCTTTAACGTGGGGTCAGGTGAGATCAAAGACACTGAGGCAGGTTCTCTTTAACGCGGAGTCAGGTGAGATCAAAGACACTGAGGCAGGTTCTCTTTAACGTGGGGTCAGGTGAGATCAAAGACACTGAGGCAGGTTCTCTTTAACGTGGGGTCAGGTGAGAATCAAAGACACTGAGGCAGGTTCTCTTTAACGTGGGGTCAGGTGAGATCAAAGACACTGAGGCAGGTTCTCTTTAACGTGGGGTCAGGTGAGATCAAAGACACTGAGGCAGGTTCTCTTTAACGTGGGGTCAGGTGAGAATCAAAGACACTGAGGCAGGTTCTCTTTAACGTGGGGTCAGGTGAGATCAAATACACTGAGGCAGGTTCTCTTTAACGTGGGGTCAGGTGAGAATCAAAGACACTGAGGCAGGTTCTCTTTAACGCGGAGTCAGGTGAGATCAAAGACACTGAGGCAGGTTCTCTTTAACGTGGGGTCAGGTGAGATCAAAGACACTGAGGCAGGTTCTCTTTAACGTGGGGTCAGGTGAGATCAAAGACACTGAGGCAGGTTCTCTTTAACGTGGGGTCAGGTGAGAATCAAAGACACTGAGGCAGGTTCTCTTTAACGCGGGGTCAGGTGAGAATCAAAGACACTGAGGCAGGTTCTCTTTAACGCGGAGTCAGGTGAGATCAAAGACACTGAGGCAGGTTCTCTTTAACGCGGGGTCAGGTGAGATCAAAGACACTGAGGCAGGTTCTCTTTAACGTGGGGTCAGGTGAGAATCAAAGACACTGAGGCAGGTTCTCTTTAACGTGGGGTCAGGTGAGAATCAAAGACACTGAGGCAGGTTCTCTTTAACACGGAGTCAGGTGAGAATCAAAGACATTGAGGCAGGTTCTCTTTAACGCGGAGTCAGGTGAGATCAAAGACACTGAGGCAGGTTCTCTTTAAGGTTCTCTTTAACGCGGAGTCAGGTGAGAATCAAAGACACTGAGGCAGGTAGGATGAAATACACTGAGGCAGGTTCTCTTTAACGCGGGGTCAGGTGAGAATCAAAGACACTGAGGCAGGTTCTCTTTAACGCGGAGTCAGGTGAGAATCAAATACACTGAGGCAGGTTCTCTTTAACGCGGAGTCAGGTGAGATCAAAGACACTGAGGCAGGTTCTCTTTAACGTGGGGTCAGGTGAGATCAAAGACACTGAGGCAGGTTCTCTTTAACGTGGGGTCAGGTGAGAATCAAAGACACTGAGGCAGGTTCTCTTTAACACGGAGTCAGGTGAGAATCAAAGACATTGAGGCAGGTTCTCTTTAACGCGGAGTCAGGTGAGATCAAAGACACTGAGGCAGGTTCTCTTTAAGGTTCTCTTTAACGCGGAGTCAGGTGAGAATCAAAGACACTGAGGCAGGTAGGATGAAATACACTGAGGCAGGTTCTCTTTAACGCGGGGTCAGGTGAGAATCAAAGACACTGAGGCAGGTTCTCTTTAACGCGGAGTCAGGTGAGAATCAAAGACACCGAGGCAGGTTCTCTTTAACGCGGAGTCAGGTGAGAATCAAAGACACTGAACAGGTAGGATGAAATACACTGAGGCAGGTTCTCTTTAACGCGGGGTCAGGTGAGAATCAAATACACTGAGGCAGGTTCTCTTTAACGTGGGGTCAGGTGAGATCAAAGACACTGAGGCAGGTTCTCTTTAACGCGGAGTCAGGTGAGAATCAAAGACACTGAGGCAGGTTCTCTTTAACGCGGAGTCAGGTGAGATCAAAGACACTGAGGCAGGTTCTCTTTAACGCGGAGTCAGGTGAGATCAAAGACACTGAGGCAGGTTCTCTTTAACGCGGGGTCAGGTGAGAATCAAAGACACTGAGGCAGGTTCTCTTTAACGCGGGGTCAGGTGAGAATCAAAGACACTGAGGCAGGTTCTCTTTAACGCGGGGTCAGGTGAGCTCAAATCAATCTAATGGGTTCATTTGATGGTGTCAAGGTAAGAGATGAGAAGGACTCTTCTCCCTGCCTTCCCATGGCTGTTTATAAGGATCCAATTCCTCTCTGTCTGTCCAAGGGTTGAATACTAGGGTTGATAACAGATCAAATACATTGCAAAAATGCTTGCATTTAAAGTCGATCACTTTTGTTGTTATGTGGATGTTAATATCTGTTTTGTTTCCACCGTAAGCAATATAATATGCCATAGGCCATGCACCGGATAGACATTCATCTGTCAGCTATAGGTCTAGCACCGGATAGACATGAATCTGTCAGCTATAGGTCTCGCACCGGATAGACATTCATCTGTCAGCTATAGGTCTAGCACCGGATAGACATTCATCTGTCAGCTATAGGTCTAGCACCGGATAGACATTCATCTTTCAGCTATAGGTCTAGCACCGGATAGACATTCATCTGTCAGCAATAGGTCTAGCACCGGATAGACATTCATCTGTCAGCTATAGGTCTAGCACCGGATAGACATTAATCTGTCAGCTATAGGTCTAGCACCGGATAGACATTCATCTGTCAGCTATAGGTCTAGCACCGGATAGACATTCATCTGTCAGCTATAGGTCTAGCACCGGATAGACATTCATCTGTCAGCTATAGGTCTAGCACCGGATAGACATTCATCTGTCAGCTATAGGTCTAGCACCGGATAGACATTCATCTGTCAGCTATAGGTCTAGCACCGGATAGACATTCATCTGTCAGCTATAGGTCTAGCACCGGATAGACATTCATCTTTCAGCTATAGGTCTAGCACCGGATAGACATTCATCTGTCAGCTATAGGTCTAGCACCGGATAGACATTCATCTGTCAGCTATAGGTCTAGCACCGGATAGACATTCATCTGTCAGCTATAGGTCTAGCACCGGATAGACATTCATCTGTCAGCTATAGGTCTAGCACCGGATAGACATTCATCTTTCAGCTATAGGTCTAACACCGGATAGACATTCATCTGTCAGCTATAGGTCTAGCACCGGATAGACATTCTGAGAAACTAACAAGAAAAGAGGAAGGTACAACAAGAAAATAACAGCATACCGAATACTATACAATACGTTTCCATTTTTTGAAATCCTTAGTAGTTTGTTGTCAGTCGTAACCTCATGGAAATTGGCGCCTTTTTCGTTGGCGAAGAACAAATCAGGTTTCCAGATAGAGTCCAACATAGACGGGTCCAGGTCGAGAGAGTCATCGGGGTATTCACTATAGGCCAGCCTGGGGTCGTTCCATTGCTGCCTCAGGAAGATATTCACTCTGTAGTCCTGGGGAGAGAACAGTTAAATGTCAATCAGTGCATCAGATTGTCAGAGAAAGTCCTAGGTGTGTCAGTGCATTGTATAGCCAGGACTCAGGGGAGGTTTGATTGTTTGTTTAATTTAATAATTGATTTCTGGGTTAAAGGATTGACATGGGGATTTCAAGGCCATCAGACTGTTTATTTATTTATTTTTTATTTCACCTTTATTTAACCAGGTAGGCAAGTTGAGATCACGTTCTCATTTACAATTGCGACCACCACTAACAGTGGCTGCTGCCAACATACTGACTCAACTCCAGCCTCTTTAATAATGCAAAAAATGATGGAAAAATGTATCACTAGTCACTTTAAACACATACCCTACATTACTCATCTCATATGTATATACTGTACTCTCTACCATGTACTGCATCTTGCCATCTTTATGTAATACATGTATCACTAGCCACTTTAAACAATGCCACTTAATATAATGTTTACATACCCTACATTACTCATCTCATATGTATATACTGTACTCTATACCATCTACTGCATCTTGCCTATGCCGTTCTGTACCATCACTCATTCATATATTTAGATGTACATATTCTTCATCCCTTTACACTTGTGTATATAAGGTAGTAGTTGTGGAATTGTTAGGTTAGATTACTCGTTGGTTATTACTGCATTGTCGGAACTAGAAGCACAAGCATTTCGCTACACTCGCAATAACATCTGCTAACCACGTACGTGTATGTGACAAATACCATTTGATTTGATTTGGTTTCCAATTCTTTCGACCTAAAAGAAAAACCTATGCATTTGTATTGAATAAAGCTTAGTTAAACTAAAGATTCTATATTAGACGTTATTGGGCTTTCCATGTGTATATTGTTTATGCAAATCAAGCCTGTCTGGACAGTAGCAGCATTCTTAAGGTCGGAGCTAAATAACGGTCCTGGTGGTTCATGGTGTCCTTTAGAAAACACATATAGCCCTTCAATAGAGCTGTGGCCTTTAGCCACGACAGTCCACCGTAATTGTCAATTATTCTAGAGACGAGGCTGTGACGTAGCGAGGTATGACAGCAGGTGACCTTTCCAATGGCAATCAGCCACAACATTAGAAATATGTTTTCTAGAAATGATCTCACAACACACAGATACACCTGTTTTGTTATTATGGGAATTTTGTTTCAAAATAAAAATGAGTTTTAAGGAACACTGACTATGATCACAGAATGAGGTCTAGTCTGACTATGATCACAGAATGAGGTCTAGTCTGACTATGATCACAGAATGAGGTCTAGTCTGACTATGATTACAGAATGAGGTCTAGTCTGACTATGATTACAGAATGAGGTTTAGTCTGACTATGATTACAGAATGAGGTCTAGTCTGACTATGATTACAGAATGAGGTTTAGTCTGACTATGATTACAGAATGAGGTCTAGTCTGACTATGATCACAGAATGAGGTCTAGTCTGACTATGATTACAGAATGAGGTTTAGTCTGACTATGATCACAGAATGAGGTCTAGTCTGTCTGTGATTACAGAATGAGGTCTAGTCTGACTATGATTACAGAATGAGGTCTAGTCTGACTATGATTACAGAATGAGGTTTAGTCTGACTATGATCACAGAATGAGGTCTAGTCTGTCTGTGATTACAGAATGAGGTCTTCATAGACCTTTTCATTATTTAAAATAGCAGTAATCTAGATTCTTAACACACAGGTGGAATATGAAAATATCCCCCCAACAAAGGATACAATATAAGAGTGGAGGCCGTCATACAATTATCTCCCAGGGCAGTTAGGTCATTTCACATTATGGCAAAACATCTTCTGTTTTTCACGAGAAGTGATTGAAAGGGTTCTACATGGAACCCAAAATGGTTCTACTGTGAAACAAAAGGGTTCTACTGTGAAACAAAAGGGTTCTACTGTGAAACAAAAGGGTTCTACTTAAACCAAGAAGGGTTCTTTAAAGGGTTCTCCAATGTGGATAGCCAAATTGGTTTGCTGCCAACATAGAAATATAATTACCCTAAAGGGAAGCACCTGTTCAAGTCAATGTTCGGTGATGGGTGGATGGGCGGCCATATTGAGTAATTCAATTTCTATGACTGTCAAAGCTACCTTATGTGATGACTGATTTGACTGTTTGTTACTATCAACTCCTTACAACTACACATTTTAAGTCATATCAAGTAAGATAGAAAACAAATTGTCATCAATGTCAAATCCCACCAAATGGAAACACATTTAATGTGTGTGATAAGGATTAGCCCCTTTTTTTCTTCCATTTTTGCCTAAAATGTCCTACCCAAATCTAACTGCCTGTAGCTCAGGCCCTGGATAAAGGATATGCATATTATTGGTACCATTTCAATGGAAACACTTTGGAGTTTATGGGAAAGGAATGTAGTAGAATATTAACACAATAGATCTAGTAAGAGATAATACAAAGAAAACAAAACATAATACAAAGAAAACAACCGTTCTTTTGTATTTTCTTTGTATCATCATCTTTGAAATGCAAGACAAAGGCTATAATGTATTATTCCAGCCCAGGTGCAATTTACATTTTGGTCACTAGATGGCAGAAGTGTATGTGCAAAGTTTTAGACTGATCCAATGAACTATTGCATTTCTGTTCAATATTTTGTATCGAGACTGCCCAAATGTGCCTAATTTGTTTATTAATAACTTATTTTAAAAATTGTGCATTCTCCTCAAACAATTGCATGGTATTCTTTCACTGTAATAGCTACTGTAAATTAGACAGTGCAGTTAGATTAACAAGAATTTCAGCTTCCTGCAAATGTCAGATATATCTATACCCGTGGTCATTTTCTTGTTACTTACAACCTCATGCTAATCGCATTAGCCTACGTTAGCTCACTGTCCCATGGAAGGGACACGGATCCCGAAGAAGTTTTAACATAGTGTGACCAACTGGGTTCAAGCACGGTTCTCCTACACGAGAAAAGAGGATCAGGTCAGGAGCTCCAGAGCCAACAACACAACACTGCAGGTCCCAGTCTGGCTCTAACCCAACCTCTGCTACAACAGTCTGATTATGAACCATAGAGTATACTGTTAGATTAGAAAGCATAGAGTTGTCTCACACATTCCTCCATCATCATCATCATCATCATCAGCAGAAGCCATGGGTGAACTCACTCTCTCAGACATGTTGGGTGTGATTTCTCTTAGCTAACAGATTTACGGCAACAGCATAGCACCCAATCCATAATACAATTTTAGCCGAAAGCCAAATATACTCCTTCTCCGAGTCCTGACAGTGGCATATTTGAAACATTTTTTTTTTTTTTTTTTTGCTATGTAGTCTAATGTGACTTAGGTCTGCATGGAGCAACACCCAACCATCTCCAACAACTACCTGTAACAAACAAACATCAGGAATTTGGGATTTATGCGTTCACTCTCTAGCCTCCGGAAGAAAGAGAATGAAAGAGCAGCAGGCTAGGAATGAGTCTCAAATCGCATCCTATTCCCTACATAGTGCACTACTTTTGTCCAAAGCCCCTGAGCCATGGTCAAAGAATAGCCTGTCATTTGGGACTCAGGCTAGCAGAGCTAATTAAATAGCCTCTGGCTTTTCCCCTGGGTGTTGTAGCTTTAAAGCCGGGAAAACAATCAGACGGTGGTGGGCCACAGAGGACCTCAGGTTCCTTTTGTGGACCAGGAGCCAGCATGCATCCCAAATGGTACCCTATACCCTACATACCCTACACAGTACACTATTTTTGACCAGAGTCCACCCTATACCCTACATAGTACCCTACTTTTGACCAGAGTCCACCCTATACCCTACATAGTACACTACTTTTGACCAGAGTCCACCCTATACCCTACATAGTGCACTACTTGTGACCAGAGTCCACCCTATACCCTACATAGTGCACTACTTTTGACCAGAGTCCACCCTATACCCTACATAGTGCACTACTTGTGACCAGAGTCCACCCTATACCCTACATAGTGCACTACTTTTGACCAGAGTCCACCCTATACCCTACATAGTACACTATTTTTGACCAGAGTCCACCCTATACCCTACACAGTACACTATTTTTGACCAGAGTCCACCCTATACCCTACATAGTGCACTACTTTTGACCAGAGTCCACCCTATACCCTACATAGTACACTATTTTTGACCAGAGTCCACCCTAAACCCTACATACCCTACATAGTACACTACTTTTGACCAGAGCCCACCCTATACCCTACATAGTACACTACTTTTGACCAGAGTCCACCCTATACCATACCCTATACCCTACATAGTACACTACATTTGACCAGAGGCCACCCGATCCCCTACATAGTACCCTACTTTTGACCAGAGTCCACCCTATACCCTGCATAGTACACTACTTTTGACCAGAGCCCACCCTATACCCTACATAGTGCACTACTTTTGACCAGAGTCCACCCTATACCCTACATAGTACACTACTTTTGACCAGAGGCCACCCTATACCCTACATAGTACACTACTTTTGACCAGAGCCCACCCTATACCCTACATAGTACACTACTTTTGACCAGAGTCCACCCTATACCATACCCTATACCCTACAGAGTACACTACATTTGACCAGAGGCCACCCGATCCCCTACATAGTACACTACTTTTGACCAGAGTCCACCCTATACCCTACATAGTACACTACTTTTGACCAGAGCCCACCCTATACCCTACATAGTACACTACTTTTGACCAGAGCCCACCCTATACCCTACATAGTGCACTACTTTTGACCAGAGCCCACTATGCAGGGAGAATGGTGCCACCTGCGACTCAGACTCAGTCGGATCATTACACGAAACATTGTTCTCACCAGACCTATGAACACTAAAGATTTATTGATGGCATTCTCTTTAGTTTCACCTCCCCACATCCCTTATTCCATTTCTTTCTCAAATAGCATTCAGACAGAGAGAGACAAAAAGAGGGGGACAGAGATAGAGAAAGAGAGACAGAGAGACAGCGAGAGAGAGAGCAAGAGAGAGAGAGAGAGAGAGAGAGAGAGAGAGAGAAAGAGAGACAGACAGAAAGAGAGAGAGAGAAAGAGAGACAGACAGACAGAAAGAGAGAGAGAGAGAGAGAGAGAGAGAGAGAGAGAGAGACAGAGACAGAGACAGGGGGAGAGAGAGACAGAGAGAGGGAGAGAGCGAGAGAGACAGAGAGAGAAAGAGGGAGAGAGAGAGAGAGAGAGAGAGAGAGAGAGAGAGAGATAGATAGATAGATAGATAGATAGAAAGAGACAGACAGAAAGAGAGAGAGAGAGAGACAGACAAGGGGAGAGAGAGATAGAGAGAGGGAGAGAGACAGACATGGAGAGACAGAGAGAGAGCGAGAGAGAGTGAGAGAGAGAGAGAGAGAGAGAGAGAGAGAGAGAGAGAGAAAGACATAGAGAGACAGCGAGAGAGAGAGAGAGAGAGAGAGAGAGAAAGAGAGAGAGAGAGAGAGAGAGAGAGAGAGAGAGAGACTAGGACTTGGAGGAAAGGCATCCGGATCAATTCCACTGAGCGTAGAGGGAGAAAAAGAGTGGAACATTTGTTCTGCGTGAGGAGGTTGTGCAGTCTGCAGCAGTTTTAGTTGCTTGCTCTACTAACTCTACTGATACGTCTCCCCCAAGGAGACTTGGCATGGAGACTAGACACTAAGGCCTGGGCCATCCCAGCCCATCCCATCTCAACCCAGTTCATCCCAGCCCATCCCATCCTCGCACATCCCATCCCATCTCAACCCAGTTCATCCCAGCCCATCCCATCTCAACCCAGTTCATCCCAGCCCATCCCATCTCAACCCAGTTCATCCCAGCCCATCCCATCTCAACCCAGTTCATCCCAGCCCCTCCAAACCCATCCCATCCCATCCCAGCCCCTCCAAACCCATCCCATGCTTTATTTGTCCTGCTCTGAGCTCTCCGACACCCTTAAATATGTTGTCATTATGGTTGGAGAAATTAAATGATGACAATGAGGTAGGAAGGATCTGTCATCAGGGCCTGTTTGAATTCCATACTATGTAACTGAGTGCCTCCAGATGGATAGAGAGTCAACCTATTGTTTCTATAACTGCCAGTCAGTCCTTGACTGTATTTGACTGTACAGACAGGGATTTCCATCAGAGGACACATTGATCTGATAACTGTTATTTATTGGGTACAGACTGGTTGAATCAACGTTGAATTGACGTCAGTACCCAGTGGGTTGGGTCTGTTTCTATGATCTTATTTTTATAAAAACAGTAATTGAACAGTTATCTAACTAGGCAAGTCAATTAAGAGCAAATTCTTATTTACAATGATGGCCTACCAAAAGGCAAAAGGCCTCCCGCGGGGACGAGGATTGGGATTAAAAAGAAATACAATAGAAATATAGGACAAAACTAGCACCCTATATCACAACTCTACTATCTGTATCCATGTTGGTCTATTGTCCTTCTGTCTCCATGTTGGTCTACTGTCCTTCTGTCTCCATGTTGGTCTACTGTCCTTCTGTCCCCATGTCCTTCTGTCTCCATGTTGGTCTATTGTCCTTCTGTCTCCATGTTGGTCTACTGTCCTTCTGTCTCCATGTCCTTCTGTCTCCATGTTGGTCTACTGTTCTTCTGTCTCCATGTTGGTCTACTGTCCTTCTGTCTCCATGTTGGTCTACTGTCCTTCTGTCTCCATGTTGGTCTACTGTCCTTCTGTCCCCATGTCCTTCTGTCTCCATGTTGGTCTATTGTCCTTCTGTCTCCATGTTGGTCTACTGTCCTTCTGTCTCCATGTCCTTCTGTCTCCATGTTGGTCTACTGTTCTTCTGTCTCCATGTTGGTCTACTGTCCTTCTGTCTCCATGTTGGTCTACTGTCCTTCTGTCTCCATGTTGGTCTACTGTCCTTCTGTCTCCATGTCCTTCTGTCTCCATGTTGGTCTACTGTCCTTCTGTCTCCATGTCCTTCTGTCTCCATGTTGGTCTACTGTCCTTCTGTCTCCATGTCCTTCTGTCTCCATGTTGGTCTACTGTCCTTCTGTCTCCATGTTGGTCTACTGTCCTTCTGTCTCCATGTCCTTCTGTCTCCATGTTGGTCTACTGTCCTTCTGTCTCCATGTCCTTCTGTCTCCATGTTGGTCTACTGTTCTTCCATCTACATGTTGATATACTGTCCTTCAAACAACATATATTTCACCTCATTGTCTTTTTATAGATATTCTAGACCTCTTGATCTACTATCTTGATAAATAATCGACAAACAACTGATTATTATGACCCCTTGAAGACATGAAGACATCTGAACAGTAGATATGAAGCCCCTCTGAACTGAGTTTTGAATAGAGATTAAGTTCGACGAGGCAGATAAATATTATTCTAAATATTCAGGTCGAGGAGGCACTGCTTGTAATTCCAGAAGGGAACCGTTGGACACACTGCATATTAAGCCCATCGTTATTTAAATTAAATCACAATCTTGGAGGCATAGTTATGCAAGTCAAAATACTGTTGAAAATAAAAATGATTCAGTGTATCCTCACGTTAACTTCAAAATATCAATATCAACAGAAAGAAATGTACTTTATGTTGAAGTGTTTTTACATTGAAAAGGTCAACACATTTGGACTCACCATTGTTGTTTCAGCGATGGACCCAAAACTGTTAATAAAAATGTTGCACGTTACGTTTACAGGGGGACCTGTGAAAGAATGAAAAATAAAAATGATTATTTTCTTATTTACAGAACTGTGAAACAAAAACCCCTCCTTGCAGACAGAAAACGTACAGAAAACACCTTGATTACACAGAAAACACAGTCCTTCCACCTTGATTATACAGAAAACACAGCCCTTCCACCTTTATTACACTGAAAACACAGCCCTTCCACCTTGATTATACAGAAAACACAGCCCTTCCACCTTGATTATACAGAAAACACAGTCCTTCCACCTTGATTATACAGAAAACACAGTCCTTCCACCTTTATTACACTGAAAACACAGTCCTTCCACCTTTATTACACTGAAAACACAGCCCTTCCACCTTGATTATACAGAAAACACAGCCCTTCCACCTTGATTATACAGAAAACACAGTCCTTCCACCTTGATTATACAGAAAACACAGTCCTTCCACCTTTATTACACTGAAAACACAGTCCTTCCACCTTGATTACACTGAAAACACAGCCCTTCCACCTTTATTACACTGAAAACACAGCCCTTCCACCTTGATTATACAGAAAACACAGTCCTTCCACCTTGATTACACAGAAAACACAGTCCTTCCACCTTGATTATACAGAAAACACAGTCCTTCCACCTTTATTACACTGAAAACACAGTCCTTCCACCTTGATTATACTGAAAACATAAAGTCCTTCCTCAATATGAATCATGTTAAGTAGTATATTGTGGAACACATCATATAATAGAATAGAATAAAATATGCCATTTAGCAGATGCTTTTTTCCAAAGCGATTTCGTCTTTATGTACATGCGATCCTGGGAATCTTCAGAGGGCCACAACGGAATTCCCCATAAGCCTGTAATATACTAGTACTGTAATATCACGTTGTAAACACACAGCGCTCCATGTTGACTGAGAGATTCTGAGAGTATCTCCACCCCCCCCCACCCCCCCCCACCACTAGTACTGTAATATCACGTTGTAAACACACAGCGCTCCATGTTGACTGAGAGATTCTGAGAGTATCTCCACTCCCCCCCCACCACTAGTACTGTAATATCACGTTGTAAACACACAGCGCTCCATGTTGACTGGAGTGACAAAAGTGGTGACAAAAGTTGACTTTCAATGGGCTCAAAGGAGAAAGAACAGCAATGGGAACAAGTCTAGCCCCCATCCACCCCCTCAGGAAGTAGGCAGATATTGGCTTTATGCGGTAAATCACGGTACCAAACCACTCCTTAGGCGGTACCAAACCCCTCCTTAGGCGGTACCAAACCCCTCCTTAGGCGGTACCAAACCCCTCCTTAGGCGGTACCAAACCCCTCCTTAGGCGGTACCAAACCACTCCTTAGGCGGTACCAAACCCCTCCTTAG
>NC_088400.1:10010547-10068047 GCF_034236695.1 Oncorhynchus nerka | reverse complement strand
GCGAGAGCGAGAGAGTGAGAGAACGAGTGAGAGAGCGAGACAGAGAGAGAGAGAGTGAGAGAGCGAGACAGAGAGCGAGAGAGAGAGAGCAAGAGAGTGAGAGAACGAGTGAGAGAGCGAGACAGAGAGAGAGAGGGTGAGAGAGCGAGACAGAGAGAGAGAGAGAGAGAGAGAGAGAGAGAGAGAGAGAGAAAATGTAAGTGTGGTTTAAGAGTTTTGATATAAATAAAAATCAAAACCAATTATAATGGACCACTTCACAATCGAGCTGCCGTACACAATGGTTTCCAGGCAGTCATTATTTATATAACTTTAAGCCTGGTACCTATAGAGTGTCAGCCCGAGCAGTTTTAGGTTTCATTGAGCTAATATATATTCCACACATGCTCAAGGAAGTGGAGCGCAACTCATTTTACACCTACAAGCTGGAGAGAGAAACAAGTTATAGTGTTATTGACTAAGCTGTTTTTTTTTCTTCATTATGTGCAGACAACACAGCTGATAGAGGCAGAGGGGCTTTGTGAAAGCATCATGAATAACACTAGAGATGTATTAGAGATGGGTAAACTGACATCAAATACCTGAATCAATAGTGAAGAAACAATACTAGTGGAAAGAATACATACATACATACATACATACATACATACACACACACACACACACACACACACACACACACACACACACACACACACACACACACACACACACACACACACACACACACACACACACACACACACACACACACACACACACACACACACACACACACACACATACATACATACATACATATATGTTGAAGTGGAATAGTTTTTTTTTTTCTTCATTCGATACATTCGGAAAGTATTCAGACAAAAGCGAAAATAAGTTTTTATATATTTGTGCACATTTATTCAAAATAAAAAACTGAAATAACTTATTTACATAAGTATTCAGACCCTTTGCTATCTGACTCAACATTTAGCTCAGGTGCATCCTGTTGTCATGCCTTGACCTGAGATATCTCTGTTTTCTTTATATTTTGGTTAGGTCAGGGTGTGACTAGGGTGGATATGCTAGTTTTTGTACTGTCTAGGGTTTTTTGTTTGTCTAGAGTTTTTGTAGGTCTAGGTGATTTGTATGTCTATGGTGGCCTGATATGGTTCCCAATCAGAGGCAGCTGTTTATCGTTGTCTCTGATTGGGGATCATATTTAGGTAGTCATTTCCCTTTGGTGTTTGTGGGATCTTGTTCTATGTTTAGTTAACTGTCTGCACTATTCGAATAGCTTCACGTTTCGTTTGTGCTTGTTTGTTTTGTTTCAGTTTTATTAAAAACTTGTGGAACTCTACTCACGCTGAGCCTTGGTCTCATCTTTACAATGAACCTGTTTCCATTGATCATCCTTGAGATGTTTCTACAACTTGATTGGAGTCCACCTGTGGTAAACTCAATTGATTGGACATGATTTGGAAAGGCACACACCTGTCTATATAAGGTCCCACAGTTGACAGTGCATGTCAGAGCAAAAACCAAGCCATGAGGTTGAAGGAATTGTCTGTAGAGCTCCGAGACAGGATTGTGTCGAGGCATAGATCTGGGGAAGGGTAACCAAAAATATCTACAGCATTGAAGGTACCCAAGAACACAGTGGCCTCCATCATGCTTAAATGGAAGAAGTTTGGAGCCACCAAGACTCTTCCTAGAGCAGGTCGTCCGGCCAAACTGAGCAATCGGGGGAGACGGGCCTTGGTCAGGGAGGTCACCAAGACCTGATGGTTACTCTGACAGAGCTCCAGTTTCTCTGTGGAGATGGGAGAAAATTTTCCAGAAGGACAACCATCTCTGCAGCACTCCACCAATCAGGCCTTTATGGTAGAGTGGCCAGATGGAAGCCACTCCTCAGTAAAAGGAACATGACAGCCCACTTGGAGTTTAACAAAGGGCACCTAAAGGACTCTCAGACCATGAGAAACAAGATTCTCTGGTCTGTTGAAACCAAGATTGAACTCTTTGGCCTGAATACCAAGTGTCACATCTGGAGGAAACCTGGCACCATCCCTGCGGTGAAGCAAGGTGGTGGCAGAATCATGCTGTGCGGATGTTTTTCAGTGGCAGGGACTGGGAGACTAGTCAGGATCTAGGGAAAAATTAACAGAGCAAAGTACCGAGAGATCCTTGATGACACCTGATCCAGAGCACTCAGGATCTCAGACTCTGGTGATAGTTCACCTTCCACACGGCCAAGACAACGCACGAGTGGCTTCGGGACAAGTCTCTAAATGTCCTTGAGTGGCCCAGCCAGAGCCCTGACTTCAACCCGATCAAACATCTTTAGAGAGACCTGAAAATAGCTGTGCAGCTCCCCATCCTACCTGACAGAACCTGAGAGGATCTGCAGAGAAGAATGGGATAAACTGCTCCCAAGAAGAATCGAGTCTGTAATCGCTGCCAAAAGTAATTCAACAATGTACAGAGTAAAGGGTCTGAATACTTATGTAAATGTGATATTTCCATTTTTTCTTTTTAATAAATGTTGCTTTGTCATTATGGGGTATTGTGTGTAGATTGATGGGGACATTTTTATATTTAATCAATTTTAGAATAAGGCTGTAACGTACCAAACAACAGATATATGCAGTAAAAAATAATATTTCTGTCACATTTTAATTGGACTATGCAACATGACAAATGGTTGTTCCAACTTCCAATCTTCACCTATACATTCTCCCACCATGCATCACATTCACTGCTTTAACAGCCTGCACTTACAAGGAGAAACTTTTTCTGAGCTGGCTGGCATTTCAGGAGGAGGCTTTTATGAGAAATGAAATGCCATTATAGGACATCCTTGACAGGTTCCATGACAGCAGGGTTCCTCTCAATGTCTCATTATTTAAGTGAAATGTATTCAAATTCAGTGGGCAGCTAGCTAGCTGGATCAATGTAGGCCCTGAAGCTGCATTTAAAATGGCACCCTATTCCTTATATAGAGCACTACATAAAGGACAGGGCACCTATATAGTGCACTACTTTTGACGAGAACCCTACGAGAGCCTTACGAAAGCCCTAAGAGAGCCCTACGAGAGCCTTACGAGAGCCCTATGTGAAAGGGGAAAGGGAAAAGGGGGGAGGATTGCTAGTCAATTGTACAACTGAATATATTCAACTGAAATGTGTCTTCCACGTTTAACCCAACTCGTGTGGACCCTGGTCAAAAGAAGTGCACTTTACAGGGAATAGGAGGCCATTTGGCAGTGTCGCTGAAAGCTCTTGATGGCTAGATCTGACGGCCAGTACAACTAAGAGCCTAGCTACTCTGAGTTTGCTATGTCACATGTCTATAAGTAATGGCAGGCGACTAAATGAGCCTTTTCCTGGGCCCTGGGTTAGCTGTGACAGATGGGAGGACATGACAGCCTTAGAGGAGTGTGACTACAGAAAGACATTAATCAATATCCGGGCCGTGGCTCGGGATACCGAACGCAGAACAGTTGACGAGGGCATTATTCCAGTGGATTACAGAGAGACAGAGAGAGAGAAAAAAAAAGAGACAAAGAGAGAGAGAGTGAGAAAGAGAGACAAAGATAGAGAGACAAAGAGAGAGAGAGAAACAAAGAGAGAGAATGAATGAGACGGAGAGAGAGAGAGACTGAGAGGGAGAGAGAGAGAGAGAGACAAAGAGAGAGAGAGACTGAGAGGGAGAGAGAGAGAGAGAGAGAGAGAGAGAGAGAGAGAGAGAGAGAGAGAAAGAGAGAGGGATGGGCTACCTTCCAAATGGCACCCTATTCTCTATATAGTGCAATACTTTTGACCCATCAAAAGGCTCATAGGACTCTGGTCAGAAGTAGTGCACTATATAGGGAATAGGGTGCCATTTGGGATGCATGCCAAGGGAGAGGTATACCACATGGAGCTGGTAGGGAGTGTGACGGAAGGAATAAAATGGACCAGTCAATGATTTTAGCAGACGTTGTGATGTTCGCTCTTTGCTTGGTGTTTTAATCATCTTGAGAGTGAAAACAAGAGCGTGGGGGAGGTTAGGGATACCATGATACTGAGCACCGCTGTATCAGTCATTGGCTGAAGCAATCGACTGAGTACAGGAAGCACTCTGTTGAGAGGGCAAATCAACTGAAGATGTGGTCGGTCAATCATTCCAGCTAATATTAGACTAGTGGATTGGTGATAGTGAACAGGTTAGGGGCTCCCGAGTGTCGCAGCGGTCTAAAGGCACTGCATCCCAGTGCAAGAGGCGTCACTACAGTCCCTGGTTTGAATCCAGGCGGTATCACATCCGGCCATGATTGGGAGCCCTATAGGGCGGTGCACAATTGGCTCAGCGTCGTCCGGGTTTGGCTGTCATTGTAAATAAGAATTTGTTCTTAACTGACCTGTCTAGTTAAATAAAAGTTTTTTTTAAATTACAAAATTTCAAAATAATGGATTTTAATACTGGTGACGTCACATACTAACCAGACAGAGACCAGTGCCCTCCAGGCAACAGTATCAATCTGTTTTCTATTTCTAATCATTTCCATGTCAAACAGAAGCAATTCACTGTAGGCTATACCTACCAGACCTGGGTTCAAATACTATTTCAAATATCTCAATTACTTTCACATACAGTACCGGTCAAAAGTTTGGACACACCTACTCATTCAAGGGTTTATATACTGTATATACTGTATATATATATATTTTTTAACATAGATTGTAAAATAATAGTGAAGACATCAAATTACACATGTCGTAATGTAGTAACCAAAAAAGGGTTAAACAAATCAAAATATATTTTATATTTGAGATTCTTCAAAGTAGCCAACCACTCTTGGCATTCTCTCAACCAGCTTCACCTGGAATGCTTTTCCAACAGCCTTGAAGGAGTTCCCATATATGCTTAGAACTTGGCTGCTTTTCCTTCACTCTGCGGTCCAACTCATCCCAAACCATCTCAATTGGGTTGAGGTCAGGTGATTGTGGAGGCCAGGTCATCTGATGCAGCCCACCATCACTCTCCTTCTTGGTCAAATAGCCCTTACACAGCGTGGAGGTGTGTTGGGAGATTGTCCTGATGAAAAACAAATGCGCAAACCAGATGGGATGGCGTATTGCTGCAGAATGCTGTGGTAGCCATGCTGGTTAAGTGTGCCTTGAATTGTAAATAAATCACGGACATTGTCACCAGCAAAGCACCCCCACACCATCACACCTCCTCCTCCATGCTTCACGGTGGGAACCACACATGCGGAGAGCATCCGTTCACCTACTCTGCTTCGCACAAAGATCTCAAATTTGGACTCATCTGTCCAAAGGACAGATTCCACGGTCTAATGTCCTTTGCTCGTGTTTCTTGGCCCAAGCAAGTTGCTTCTTATTATTGGTGTCCTTTTGAAGTTTCTTTGCAGCAATTCGACCATGAAGGCCTGATTCACGCAGTCTCCTCTGAACAGTTGATGTTGAGACGTGTCTGTTACTTGAACTCTGCGAAGCATTTATTTGGGCTGCAATTTTTGAGGCTGGTAACTCTGCAGCAGAGGTAACTCTGGGTCTTCCTTTCCTATGACAGCCCTCATGAGAGCCAGTTTCATCATTGCGCTTGATGTTTTTTTGCGACTGCACTTGAAGAAAATGTCAAAGTTGAATGACCTTCATGTCTAAAAGTAATGATGCACTATCGTTTCTCTTTGCTTATTTGAGCTGTTCTTGGACTTAGTCTTTTAACAAATAGGGCTATCTTCTGTATACCACCCTTACCTTGTCACAACACAACTGATTGGCTCAAACGCATTAATAAGAAGGAAAGAAATTCCACAAATTAACTTTTAACAAGGCTCACCTGTTAAATGAAATGCATTCCAGGTGACTACCACATGAAGCTGTTGAGAGAATACCAAGGGAGTGCAAAGCTGTCATCAAGGCAAAGGGTGGCTACTTTGAAGAATCTCAAATATAAAATCTATTTATATAATTTTAACACTTTTTTGGTTACTACATGATTCCATATGTGTTGTTTAATCGTTTTGATGTCTTCACTATTATTCTACAATGTAGAAAATAGTTTTAAAAAATAAGAAAAACCCTTTCATGAGTAGAAGTGTCCAAACTTTTGACTGGTACTGTACATATTCAGATATCTTTTATTTTAATGTATTTGGAAATATGGTACACATGGAAAGTATATGAAAATACTCAAATATACTCCCATGCATTTAATCCAGGTATTTGAAAATACTATTTGAAATAAGTATTGGGAAATACACTCAAATACCATTCTGTATCCTATTTGGTTTTTATATATCTCTTGCTTAAACTGACATATGTATGGGGATTTTTTTACGATGCTAATTAGATTTCCGCACAGGCGCGGACATCGACCATAGGTTTCTTTTAACCTAATAGCCACCATCTAGCAGAGTACCTATCTACTAATGGGATCTACAATTACCATGTGATGTGATTTGGTGAAACAGGGCCTTCTAAACTGACCATGTGATGTGATTTGGTGAAACAGGGCATTCTAAACTGACCATGTGATGTGATTTGGTGAAACAGGGCATTCTAAACTGACCATGTGATGTGATTTGGTGAAACAGGGCATTCTAAACTGACCATGTGATGTGATTTGGTGAAACAGGGCATTCTAAACTGACCATGTGATGTGATTTGGTGAAACAGGGCATTCTAAACTGACCATGTGATGTGATTTGGTGAAACAGGGCATTCTAAACTGACCATGTGATGTGATTTGGTGAAACAGGGCATTCTAAACTGACCATGTGATGTGATTTGGTGAAACAGGGCATTCTAAACTGACCATGTGATGTGATTTGGTGAAACAGGGCATTCTAAACAGCTCAGCTTGAATCTGTAAATTACAAGTAAGGTGATAAGACTTTATTTAGGCTTAGTAAACACTAGAGCGGGTTTGGTTTTAACCAATATATATACATATAAAAGTGTGTTGGTTGCAATTGTGACAAGAAAATATGTTCACGTTCAAGTACAGAATTTAGAAATGTGTAAACAGTATATTAAATCCATAGGTAGGTATGGATAAAATCACATTTACCTTAGTCGGTGCCTATAGCAGGAGAGGAGAGGAGATCAGCTGAAATGAATGGCTGAAATCTGGTCCCAGTCATCCGCTCTGTTAAATACTACTTTAAGTACGGCACTGAATATAATATAATCTCTCTCGCTCTCTCTCTCTCTCACACACACACACACACACACACACACACACACACACACACACACACACACACACACACACACACACACACACACACACACAAATGAATAATGGATACATCCCTTTTACAATTGACCATATTCATAGAATCATTTCATTTAGCAAGTTGCACAAACAAATATGATTTATGTTTTAAAAACAGAAGAATTTAAATACAGTCGTTTTTAAATATATAGAGAGATTCATTTCAATTAGAAAAAAAGGAAATGAATGCATTCCATGATTGTTCCTTTTCAACCCCAGCAACAATCTCTCTAATTCATTCTAATTACAATACAGATGCCATGTTTCAGCCAAAAAACAGTCAGGTAACTAATATTCCCTGTCATGTATAGCAGGTAATCTCTTGTTAGGAGGAAAACAGATCAGGTAGCCATTGAGGGATTTTAGTCTGTAAATGAATGGAGTGACCTGTAGCACCAGCTATCTTTCATTTATAATCATCCCAACAGGATAATATCTCCACTCCTCTCTACATTATAATCATCCCAACAGGATAATATCTCCACTCCTCTCTACATTACAATCATCCCAACAGGATAATATCTCCACTCCTCTCTCCATTATAAATCATCCCAACAGGATATCTCCACTCCTCTCTCCATTATAATCATCCCAACAGGATAATATCTCCACTCCTCTCTACATCAGAATATAATAAACATGTGGAGGCTGCTGAGGGGAGGACGGCTCATAATAACGGCTGGAACAGAACAAATGGAATGGAATCAAACACATGGAAACCATGGAAACCATGGAAACCATGCGCTTGATGTATTCGATACCATTCCACTGATTCCGACGAGACCGTCCTCCCTAATTAAGGTGCCACCAGCCTCCTGTGATGTATCATAAAACGTTAACAGCAAAGCTTACCAACTGTAAAAAGCTTGTTTTTACCCAAAGTTTAAAAAAACAAATCTGTGCATCTTTCAGTTGTATTCACACTTTACCATCCAGAACAACAATTAGCAAAAAGACAGAAGAGACCACGTCGACATAAATTACAAAACAAAACAGTTTGAAATATTGCTGACATTGGACTAATGTTTTGAGCCAAGTTCTTAATTGCCAGCTGTTCTACAAAAATCGCTTTAAAGACAAATCTGAAGATACACTATCAGCAGACTGATACCCCTCACAACATTATGCATTAACAGTAAACACATGTATCCCCTTAAAGATTACACCTTAAACGTGCTTGGTTTCTTAAAAAAAAAAAATGTTTTAATGGCTATAAACATGAAGATTGCCTGCGTGGCGTTGAGAGAGAGAGTGACTTGCATACTTTATTCCGTGATGAATGAAAAGAAAGTACCTTTCTTGTGAGAAGCTTCTGTTTTGGGGCCTTGTGGGTCTAATAACAAAAAAGATCATGATTAAAACACATCATATTCTAACAGCAAGTACTCACATTGTTTTTCTCAATGCGGAAAACAACAATAAAAAACACATCTAGTATCACAACCTGCCAACATTTCAAAACTTATACGGGTAAGTGTGCGACAGGGAAAGGAAGGAAACATTGTGGTGGCCAAAATACTGTAGGCAATAGCAGGAAGGAGGGATGCACGAGTTTGTGTTGGAGAACGTCATAGCGGGTTGGGCAGGAGAGGAGGCGATGCAGAGATGAGAGGAGGGGTAGAGCAGGGGTGCAAGGCATAGTTCTTCACGGGAGGCAGAAGGTGAGGTTAGCAAAATGCACTAAGATGAAAAACATCAGACAAAGGAAAGATGCATAGACTACATGTCAAACTGGCTTCGCTTAGATCTGCTTGCATCATTTGGCTTTAAATGCTTACATTTTCTTATCAAGCAACTGGTAAGTGATTCAAACTCATTTTCTAATAAATGGGATATAAAAATCTTAGATTTTGTTAATCTAAAAAAATTATATTTTTACCTCTTCCACTCGCGGGGACCCCTGCAACTGAGCAGCAAAATTGGTGCAACACAAGAGAACAGGAACAGGAAGTATACTTAGTGGACGAAGTGATATAGAAAAGTGATATAAAACACAAAGGCTCACACACAGACGTGATCAATTCATTGTTTTACCTGGGCCTTTTCCAGTCGTTACAGAAATGACCTTTTTTTTTTTTATGAATTGCCATGACTGAAGCTGGCCATGCATCATTTCAAACCTGGTTGGCGCTTCACCAATCCAGCACAACAAACCACTTCATTACAATTAAAGATAGAAGAATTAGTCCCATTATTGCACTTATTTGGTAAGTGTGTAAAATAAATAAGGCATGCAAAAGATAACACCAAAATACCTGCTAATAACCTTAATATTTCCACCTGTTCAATCTCACCTTTTACATCCAAAGGCTGTTAATGATAAAGTACTGTACATAACACATACATTAACACAAACATACAGTACATTTCCATAACTTTCTGACCAAATTAAGAAGAGCTTAATTAGATCAACAGAAAGGTTGCTCCTTCCCAGACGACATTTGCTGCTCATGTTGAAACACTGCCGGTCCGTTCCTAATCACTATCGCCTGTCGACACAGGTGAATTCTTCTTCTTAGGCACATAGTAAATGTATTTTCTCAACAAAGATTGTGTGTTGATAAATGTGCTATTTCTTTGCTCCGGAGGCGCATTGAATATGTAAACCAGGCGACATGCAGCCCCGCCTACTTTTCTATATGTGACAAGTGCCATTGATGAGAGATGGCGACTACACAGAGCTGAAGTCTTTGTGGGGGATATTGTAATCTATCAACGTCAGGAGAAAAGGAAATGGTTCTTTAAGATAGATGGAAAGTATTCTGCATGACCATGAACTGTTGTAGACAGGTGATTGGAACTCTATAATCTGTCTGGATCTAGTGAGGATTATTATTCCTCTTGTTTTACACTCTGCATGCAAAGGCAATCCCTCTGTGTCAACCTAAGCCTGAGTTTATCCTCTATTTGAGATCTGAAAACCTGATCCCAAACATTAAACCAGAGCTTGGACTGTTTTCTTTGTTCAAAGCTTGTCAATCTCATACTGGCAAATAACTAGCAGTGTGTAAAAATCAATTCTCCATATGTTACAAAGAGGTGAAACAAATAAAAGGCTTTGTGCAAAATGTAAAAAACAGTGAATAATCAGCTATAAGAATGTACAATTGCGTTTTTAGAATGAATCCATCTGGGCCTGGTAGCGTCTCACTCACGCACCGTTTCACAAAAGGACAAATCTCGAAAGGCGACAGTTAAAACCGTCTAGCATGAAACATAAAAACAGTCGCTTGGGGGGGTGGTGGTGGGGGACTTTAATTATCTTGTCAGAGTAAACAATTATATGGCAACTTTAATGTCACACTCAAGTGTGGTCGCCGTTTTCCCACTTCCCAGTATCAGAAATGAAATGACCCAAATGACAGGAAGTGACAGTAGCCGTTATGACACCGTCTCCTCTCCTCCTCACAGTAGTATTAGAGAAGCTTCAGTGACCAGACGGAGAGAAGCAGCATCCGATTCAACAATCCAACCATTCTCGCATGCCATTCATTAAATTCATGTTTGATATCATGCTGAATAACAACATCAAGGGCAAACTCCCAATAATAGGGCTTTAATAAATACATGGCCTTGATATTATCTCATTCAAATCAATAGAATAAGGCTACTGTTTATTTCTTTTAAAAGGTATTTCTCCTATGTTTACATGTACAGTAGATGGATACTAGCAACAGATTTGTACTAAGTATTACAGTAACGGATGGTTGGATACTACAACCATCTTGATGTGAATGGTGTCCTGTCCTGTCCTATCCTGTCCTGTCCTGTCCTATCCTGTCCTATCCTGTCCTGTCTTATCCTGTCCTGTCCTATCCTGTCCTATCCTGTCTTATCCTGTCCTGTCCTGTCCTATACTGTCCTATCCTGTCCTATCCTATCCTGTCCCATCCTGTCCTATCCTGTCCTATCCTGTCTTATCCTGTCCTATCCTATCCTATCATGTCTTATCCTGTCCTGTCCTATCCTGTCCTGTCATATCCTGTCCTATCTTATCCTGTCCTATCATGTCCTATCCTGTCTTATCCTATCCTGTCTTATCCTGTCCTATCCTGTCCTATCCTATCCTGTCTTTTCCTGTCCTATCCTGTCCTATGACTGCTACATCATCCATTCAGTCTGCTGTGTCCTTGCAATTTTGCCTCTCCCTAGACTTTGAAACATGATCTGTTATAACTCAGGTAGATTCAGTCCTGAAATGCTATCAAACATCTACTCCCAGTTCAGTACGGTACGTCAGTCCAAATGTCTAGATCCAAGAGTCGAGCATCCGGGGTAGCTGAATGTGTCCTCATTCATCAAACATAGTAGAATAACAAAAATAATTAAATTGTTTTAAGAAGGCAGACTGAAGTTTCAATGTCTAAAAGTAATGTAGTTAGTGATTGGTGTGTGTGTGTGTGTGTGTGTTATATTAACTCTGTTTAGGGTTGTGTTATTTACTGAACCCCATTCCTTTAATATTCCTGAAGTAGTCAGCAGATCAGTTGGTTCCCTGTTGCCATGTGTATATGAACACAGCAGCATCTGAACACTGCCCCCTCCCCCCTCTCTCATTAGGGTATTCCATTAATCCTATTAGTTACCCATTAAACAAGTGCTGATAACACGGAATGAACGTCAAGCCCCACCAGCTAATAATATTTCATCTCCCCAGTCAGGTAGGTTGAAACAAAAAGAGAAGGAGAAGAAAAAGAGGTAGAACAGAGAAAGAGAGGGAAAGAGAGGGAGAGAGAGGGAGAGGGGAGGGAGAGGGAGAGGGAGAGGGAGAGGGAGAGGGGAGAGGGAGGGAGAGAGGGAGAGGGAGAGGGAGAGAGGGAGAGGGAGAGGGAAAGAGAGAGGGAGAGGGAGAGAGGGGGAAAGAGAGAGAGAAAGAGAGAGGGGGAAAGAGAGAGAGAAAGAGAGAGGGAAAGGGAGAGAGGGGAGAGCGAGAGATAGAGGGAGAGGGAGAGGGAGAGGGAGAGAGGGGGAGAGAGAGGGAGAGGGAGAGAGAGAGAGAGAAAGAGAGAGGGAGAGGGAGGGAGAGAGAGAGAGAGAGAAAGAGAGAGGGAGAGGGAGGGAGAGGGAGAGGGATACATAACAGGTGAAAGACACATCCCTGCGTAGGGAAAAATAAGACAGAAGCCAGAAACAGTAAATATATGGCAGCAAGGACTGTATATTTACAGATGTTCACTTGTCTCGCAAAACTAATTCAGAAGCAAAGTGACACAGCTAGTTCATTGTGAAAGCGTTTGGTTACACTGATCATCACTGTGATGTGACACGGCAGGCTTTAAAAAGGATGTGAGAGTAAGAGGAGAGAGGACTAAGTGACTGACTGGCTGTCTGACTGACTGTCTGGCTGTCTGACTGACTGTCTGACTGACTGACTGACTGGCTGTCTGACAGCCAGGCTGTCTGACTGACTGGCTGTCTGACTGTCTGGCTGACTGACTGATTGACTGGCTGTCTGTCTGACTGGCTGTCTGGCTGTCTGACCGACTGACAGTCTGACTGGCTGACTGACTGGCTGTCTGACTGACTGTCTGGCTGTCTGACTGACTGACTGGCTGTCTGACTGTCTGGCTGACTGACTGATTGACTGGCTGTCTGTCTGACTGGCTGTCTGACCGACTGACAGTCTGACTGGCTGACTGACTGGCTGTCTGACTGACTGTCTGGCTGTCTGGCTGACTGACTGACTGGCTGTCTGACCGACTGACAGTCTGACTGGCTGACTGACTGGCTGGCTGTCTGACTGACTGGCTGTCTGACTGTCTGACTGGCTGGCTGACTGTCTGACTGGCTGGCTGACTGACTGTCTGGCTGTATGACTGACTGACTGGCTGTCTGACTGAATGACAGTCTGACTGTCTGGCTGACTGGCTGTCTGACTGACTGGCTGTCTGTCTGACTGGCTGTCTGACCGACTGACAGTCTGACTGGCTGACTGACTGGCTGTCTGACTGACTGTCTGGCTGTCTGACTGTCTGGCTGACTGACTGACTGGCTGGCTGTCTGACTGGCTGTCTGACCGACTGACAGTCTGACTGGCTGACTGACTGGCTGTCTGACTGACTGACTGGCTGTCTGACTGTCTGGCTGGCTGACTGTCTGACTGGCTGGCTGACTGACTGGCTGTCTGACTGTCTGGCAGTATGACTGACAGACTGGCTGTCTGTCTGACTGGCTGTCTGACCGACTGACAGTCTGACTGGCTGACTGACTGGCTGTCTGACTGTCTGACTGTCTGACTTGCTGGCTGACTGTCTGACTGGCTGGCTGACTGACTGGCTGTCTGACTGTCTGGCTGTATGACTGACTGACTGGCTGTCTGACTGACTGACAGTCTGACTGTCTGACTGGCTGACTGTCTGACTTGCTGACTGACTGACTGGCTGGCTGTTTGTCTGTCTGACTGACTGGCTGACTGGCTGACTAGCTGGCTGACTGGCTGGCTGTATGACTGTCTGACAGGCATCAGAAGCAGCAGTAACAACCCAGGGTGGGGTGATGACTGACTGACTGTCTGACTTGCTGACTGACTGGCTGGCTGGCTGTCTGTCTGACTGACTGTCTGTCTGTCTGTCTGTCTGTCTGTCTGTCTGTCTGTCTGTCTGTCTGTCTGTCTGTCTGTCTGTCTGTCTGTCTGACAGGCATCAGAAGCAGCAGTAACAACCCAGGGTGGGGTGATGACTGACTGACTGACAGGGTGGGGTGGTGATGTGTATTTTGGTGGAATCTGCACAGCCTCATGGTTGTCGGCCAAGCTGCCCCTCACTGTGACTGATGAGGAGGGACAAGGTTGAAGAGGAGACTGAAGTCACAGCTGTACCCCCCACCACTGTTCATCACTGCAGTGCAGGCAGAGTGGAGCCCTAGATTACACCAGTCACCCTGCCTATAGCTCATCAGAGGTGTGAGGGGAAAGCTAGCAGGGTAAATAATCAGTCAAGACTACCTTAACCTTCATAGTCGTTGCTGGAGAATGAACGTTAAAGTGGAATGAATTAAATGTTAAAAAGAAACTTGTATACCATACAGGGGAGATCCCAAATGTGTCAGAAGGATATTTCCTTTTTCCATTCCAATAGAGAATCTGCTAAATCAATTAGAAGGCTTCCCCACAGTGAGTCCCAGTCATGATCAGTGTAATTTCCTCTCATGCCGGCACATTCGAAGCTTCAGGCAATTCTCTGCTATTCTCTCCCTGTTTTTCACTGTTGCTGTGCCACCACATTAGCAGGGATGGTGGTAGATTGAGGAGGTGTGCTCCTTTGTTAGCCCTACAGAGAATGCCTTAGCAGTTCTAATGTTCTAACATTCTAATGATCTAAAGAATGACTCAGCAGTTCAAACATTCTAATGTTCTAAAGAATGCCGTTTAACATTCTAATGTTCTAAAGAATGCCTCAGCAGTTCTACATTCTAATGTTCCAAAGAATGCCTTCTGACGTTCTAACATTCTAATGTTCTAAAGAATGCCTTCTTAGCAGTTCTAACATTCTAATGTTCTAAAGAATGCCATCTAATATTCTAATGTTCTAAACAATGCCTTCTAACATTCTAATGTTCTAAACAATGCCTTAGCAGTTCAAACATTCTAATGTTCTAAAGAATGCCTTTAAACGTTCTAACATTCGAATGTTCTAAAGAATGCCTTCTAACATTCTAATGTTCTAAAGAATGCCATCTAACATTCTAATGTTCTAAAGAATTCCTTCTAACATTCTAATGTTCTAAAGAATGCCTTCTAACATTCTAATGTTCTAAAGAATGCCTTCTAACATTCGAATGTTCTAAAGAATGCCTTAGCAGTTCAAACATTCTAATGTTCTAAAGAATGCCTTCTAACGTTCTAACATTCCAATGTTCTAAAGAATGCCTTAGTAGTTCTATAGTTCTAATGTTCTAAATAATGTTCTAAAGAATGCCTTCTAACATTCTAATGTTCAAAAGAATGCCTTAGCAGTTCTAACATTCTAATGTTCTAACGAATGCCATCTAACATTCTTATGTTCTAAAGAATGCCTTTAAACATTCTAATATTCTAATGTTCTAAAGAATGCCTTCTAAAGTTCTAACGTTCTAAAGAATGCCTGAGCAGTTCTAGTGTTCTAATATTCTAAAGGATGCCTTAGCAGTTCTAACGTTCTAAAGAATGTCTTCTAATGTTCCAACATTCTAATGTTCTAAAGAATGCCTTCTAATGTTCTAACATTCCAATGTTCTAAAGGATGCCTTAGCAGTTCTATAGTTTTAATGTTCTAAAGAATGCTTTCTAATGTTCTAAAATTGTAATGTTCTAAAGAATGCCTTCTAACGTTCTAACATTCGAATGTTCTAAAGAATGCCTTCTAACATTCTAATGTTCAAAAGAAGCCTTAGCAGTTCTAACATTCTAATGTTCTAAAGAATGCCATCTAACATTCTAATGTTCTAAACAATGCCTTTAAACGTTCTAACATTCGAATGTTCTAAAGAATGCCTTCTAAAATTCCAATGTTCTAAAGAATGCCTTAGCAGTTCAAACATTCTAATGTTCTAAAGAATGCCTTCTAACATTCTAATGTTCTAAAGAATGCCTTCTAATGTTCTAACGTTCTAATATTCTAAAGGATACCTTAGCAGTTCTAACATTCTAATGTTCTAAAGAATGCCTTAGCAGTTCTAACGTTCTATTGTTCTAAAGAATGTCTTCTATCATTCTAACATTCTAATGTTCTAAAGAATGCCTTCTAATGTTCTAACATTCTAATGTTCTAAAGAATACCTTAGCAGTTCTAACATTCTAATGTTCTAAAGAATGCCATCTAATATTCTAAAGAATGCCTTCTAACATTCTAATGTTCTAAACAATGCCTTAGCAGTTCAAACATTCTAATGTTCTAACGAATGCCTTTAAACGTTCTAACATTCGAATGTTCTAAAGAATGCCTTCTAACATTCTAATGTTCTAACGAATGCCATCTAACATTCTAATGTTCTAAAGAATGCCTTTAAACGTTCTAACATTTGAATGTTCTAAAGAATGCCTTCTAACGTTCCAATGTTCTAAAGAATGCCTTAGCAGTTCTAACGTTCTATTGTTCTAAAGAATGTCTTCTATCGTTCTAACATTCTAATGTTCTAAAGAATGCCTTCTAATGTTCTAACATTCTAATGTTCTAAAGAATGCCATCTAATATTCTAAAGAATGCCTTCTAACATTCTAATGTTCTAAACAATGCCTTAGCAGTTCAAACATTCTAATGTTCTAAAGAATGCCTTTAAACGTTCTAACATTCGAATGTTCTAAAGAATGCCTTCTAACATTCTAATGTTCTAAACAATGCCTTAGCAGTTCAAACATTCTAATGTTCTAACGAATGCCTTTAAACGTTCTAACATTCTAATGTTCTAAAGAATGCCTTCTAACATTCTAATGTTCTAAAGAATGCCATCTAACATTCTAATGTACTAAAGAGTGCCTTCTAACATTCTAATGTTCTAAAGAATGCCTTCTAACATTCTGTTCTAAAGAATGCCTTCTAACATTCCAATGTTCTAAAGAATGCCTTAGTAGTTCTATAGTTCTAATGTTCTAAATAATGTTCTAAAGAATGCCTTCTAACATTCTAATGTTCAAAAGAATGCCTTAGCAGTTCTAACATTCTAATGTTCTAACGAATGCCATCTAACATTCTTATGTTCTAAAGAATGCCTTTAAACATTCTAATATTCTAATGTTCTAAAGAATGCCTTCTAAAGTTCTAACGTTCTAACATTCTAAAGAATGCCTGAGCAGTTCTAGTGTTCTAATATTCTAAAGGATGCCTTAGCAGTTCTAACGTTCTAAAGAATGTCTTCTAATGTTCCAACATTCTAATGTTCTAAAGAATGCCTTCTAATATTCTAACATTCTAATGTTCTAAACAATGCCTTAGCAGTTCAAACATTCTAATGTTCTAAAGAATGTATTCTAATGTTCCAACATTCTAATGTTCTAAAGAATGCCTTCTAACATTCTAACATTCCAATGTTCTAAAGAATGCCTTAGCAGTTCTATAGTTTTAATGTTCTAAAGAATGCTTTCTAATGTTCTAAAATTGTAATGTTCTAAAGAATGCCTTCTAACGTTCTAACATTTGAATGTTCTAAAGAATGCCTTCTAACATTCTAATGTTCTAAAGTATGCCTTCTAATATTCTAATGTTCTAAAGAATGCCATCTAACATTCTAATGTTCAAAAGAATGCCTTATAACATTCTAATGTTCTAAAGAATGCCTTCTAACATTCTAATGTTCTAAAGAATGCCTTTAACATTCTAATGTTCTAAAGAATGCCATCTAACATTCTAATGTTCTAAAGAATGCCTTCTAACATTCTAATGTTCTAAAGAATGCCATCTAACATTCTAATGTTCTAAAGAATGCCTTTAAATGTTCTAACATTCTAATGTTCTAAAGAATGCCTTCTAACATTCTAATGTTCTAAAGAATGCCTTCTAAAGTTCTAACGTTCTAACATTCTAAAGAATGCCTTAGCAGTTCTAGTGTTCTAATATTCTAAAGGATGCCTTAGCAGTTCTAACGTTCTAAAGAATGTCTTCTAACGTTCCAACATTCTAATGTTCTAAAGAATGCCTTCTAATGTTCTAACATTCCAATGTTCTAAATAATGCCTTAGCAGTTCTATAGTTTTAATGTTCTAAAGAATGCTTTCTAATGTTCTAAAATGGTAATGTTCTAAAGAATGCCTTCTAACGTTCTAACATTCGAATGTTCTAAAGAATGCCTTCTAACATTCTAATGTTCTAAACAATGCCTTAGCAGTTCAAACATTCTAATGTTCTAAAGAATGCCTTCTAACATTCTAATGTTCTAAACAATGCCTTAGCAGTTCAAACATTCTAATGTTCTAAAGAATGCCTTCTAATGTTCTAACATTCTAATGTTCAAAAGAAGCCTTAGCAGTTCTAACATTCTAATGTTCTAAAGAATGCCATCTAACATTCTAATGTTCTAAAGAATGCCTTTAAACGTTCTAACATTCGAATGTTCTAAAGAATGCCTTCTAACATTCCAATATTCTAAAGAATGCCTTAGCAGTTCAAACATTCTAATGTTCTAAAGAATGCCTTCTAATGTTCTAACATTCTAATGTTCAAAAGAAGCCTTAGCAGTTCTAACATTCTTAATGTTCTAAAGAATGCCTTCTAACATTCTAATGTTCTAAAGAATGCCTTCTAACGTTCTAACGTTCTAATATTCTAAAGGATGCCTTAGCAGTTCTAACGTTCTATTGTTCTAAAGAATGTCTTCTAACGTTCCAACATTCTAATGTTCTAAAGAATGCCTTCTAATGTTCTAACATTCTAATGTTCTAAAGAATGCCTTAGCAGTTCTAACATTCTAATGTTCTAAAGAATGCCTTAGCAGTTCTAACGTTCTATTGTTCTAAAGAATGTCTTCTATCGTTCTAACATTCTAATATTCTAAAGAATGCCTTTGCAGTTCTACAATTCTATAAACACTATTTTTGAAGTTCTAATTGTATAAAGTATATCTTTACCATTCTAATTGTATAAATGATATCTTTACCATTCTAATTGTATAAAGGATATCTTTACCATTGTAATTGTATAAAGGATATCTTTACCATTCTAATTGTATTAAGGATATCTTTACCATTCTAATTGTATAAAGGAAATCTTTACCATTGTAATTGTATAAAGTATATCTTTACCATTCTAATTGTATAAAGGATATCTTTACCATTCTAATTGTATAAAGGATATCTTTACCATTCTAATTGTATAAAGGATATCTTTACCATTGTAATTGTATAAAGTATATCTTTACCATTCTAATTGTATAAAGGATATCTTTACCATTCTAATTGTATAAAGGATATCTTTACCATTGTAATTGTATAAAGGATATCTTTACCATTCTAATTGCATAAAGGATATCTTTACCATTGTAATTGTATAAAGGATATCTTTACCATTCTAATTGTATAAAGGATATCTTTACCATTCTAATTGTATAAAGGATATCTTTACCATTGTAATTGTATAAAGGATATCTTTACCATTCTAATTGTATAAAGGATATCTTTACCATTGTAATTGTATAAAGGATATCTTTACCATTCTAATTGTATAAAGGATATCTTTACCATTCTAATTGTATAAAGGATATCTTTACCATTCTAAATGTATAAAGGATATCTTCACCATTCTAATTGTATAAAGGATATCTTTACCATTCTAATTGTATATAGGATATCTTTACCATTTTAATTCTATATAATATATTAGCAGTTCTAAAGTTCCACTGTGTTTACTGTATATCTTATAAACAACCATCATTCTCGGAGCTCTGATGAAGGCGTTTCTTAGTCTTTGTACAGACGTTCATTATTAAGAAATGACCTGCCGGCCTGTTTATTTCATGAATGGGATTCATGTGTTTGGCTGGCAGGGATGGGAGAAGGACTGCTTGAATGAGTGAGTCTACCACTCACACTACAATACAGTGTTGACCTGACAGCCATGACTAACCTCTGAATCTATCTCACATTGTTCCATCCCCGGACAATAGGCCTCTCGCCTCACACTAGTCATATGATTAACATTATACATTACGTAAAGTCATGTATTTTCCTTGATATGCAAAGACATGTTACATTAGGGGCGACAGGGTAGCCTAGTGGTTAGAGCGTAGAGGTGGCAGGGTAGCCTAGTGGTTAGAGCGTAGAGGTGGCAGGGTAGCCTAGTGGTTAGAGTGTAGAGGTGGCAGGGTAGCCTAGTGGTTAGAGCGTAGAGGTGGCAGGGTAGCCTAGTGGTTAGAGTGTAGAGGTGGCAGGGTGGCCTAGTGGTTAGAGTGTAGAGGTGGCAGGGTAGCCTAGTGGTTAGAGTGTAGAGGTGGCAGGGTAGCCCAGTGGTTAGAGCGTAGAGGTGGCAGGGTGGCCTAGTGGTTAGAGTGTAGAGGTGGCAGGGTAGCCTAGTGGTTAGAGGGTAGAGGTGGCAGGGTAGCCTAGTGGTTAGAGTGTAGAGGTGGCAGGGTGGCCTAGTAGTTAGAGCGTAGAGGTGGCAGTGTGGCCTAGTGGTTAGAGTGTAGAGGTGGCAGGGTAGCCTAGTGGTTAGAGCGTAGAGGTGGCAGGGTAGCCTAGTGGTTAGAGCGTAGAGGTGGCAGGGTAGCCTAGTGGTTAGAGCGTAGAGGTGGCAGGGTGGCCTATTGGTTAGAGCGTGGAGGTGGCAGGGTGGCCTAGTGGTTAGAGCGTAGAGGTGGCAGGGTGGCCTAGTGGTTAGAGCGTAGAGGTGGCAGGGTGGCCTAGTGGTTAGAGCGTGGAGGTGGCAGGGTAGCCTAGTGGTTAGAGCGTAGAGGTGGCAGGGTGGCCTAGTGGTTAGAGCGTAGAGGTGGCAGGGTAGCCTAGTGGTTAGAGCGTAGAGGTGGCAGGGTAGCCTAGTGGTTAGAGCGTAGAGGTGGCAGGGTGGCCTATTGGTTAGAGCGTGGAGGTGGCAGGGTGGCCTAGTGGTTAGAGTGTAGAGGTGGCAGGGTGGCCTAGTGGTTAGAGCGTAGAGGTGGCAGGGTGGCCTAGTGGTTAGAGTGTAGAGGTGGCAGGGTAGCCTAGTGGTTAGAGGGTAGAGGTGGCAGGGTAGCCTAGTGGTTAGAGTGTAGAGGTGGCAGGGTGGCCTAGTAGTTAGAGCGTAGAGGTGGCAGTGTGGCCTAGTGGTTAGAGTGTAGAGGTGGCAGGGTAGCCTAGTGGTTAGAGCGTAGAGGTGGCAGGGTAGCCTAGTGGTTAGAGCGTAGAGGTGGCAGGGTAGCCTAGTGGTTAGAGCGTAGAGGTGGCAGGGTGGCCTATTGGTTAGAGCGTGGAGGTGGCAGGGTGGCCTAGTGGTTAGAGCGTAGAGGTGGCAGGGTGGCCTAGTGGTTAGAGCGTAGAGGTGGCAGGGTGGCCTAGTGGTTAGAGCGTGGAGGTGGCAGGGTAGCCTAGTGGTTAGAGCGTAGAGGTGGCAGGGTGGCCTAGTGGTTAGAGCGTAGAGGTGGCAGGGTAGCCTAGTGGTTAGAGCGTAGAGGTGGCAGGGTAGCCTAGTGGTTAGAGCGTAGAGGTGGCAGGGTGGCCTATTGGTTAGAGCGTGGAGGTGGCAGGGTGGCCTAGTGGTTAGAGTGTAGAGGTGGCAGGGTGGCCTAGTGGTTAGAGCGTAGAGGTGGCAGGGTGGCCTAGTGGTTAGAGTGTAGAGGCGGCAGGGTAGCCTAGTGGTTAGAGCGTTGGGCTAGTAAATAAAAATGAAAACACTGTTAGCTTTCATATCCGACCTTATTTAGACTCACTAGCATGAACACGGCTATTGTGCTTCTTGTATTAGTGCTCTTGACAAGCCCACTGAGGCTGAGCGGATCCTGTAGTGGACACTTTCTCTGGGCAGTGTACTATAACGGTGATGGAGGGTTCTATTACAGCAGTGGATCAAAACACACACAACACTCAAGTTTCATTTATCAAAGTAACTGTGATATAGTAGGTTTAGCTGAGAGCAGAACTCTTACAGGTGCCAGACAAGACCAGCACATCATACGATCTGTCGTGATGTTATCGCTGTGAATTGAGACGTCGGCTTAAAAAACAACATTCATACAAAGCCTCTGAACATCAAACAATTTAATAAAGCAAAGAAAAAGGCGTTGTTGTTGTTGTTGTTGTTGTTGTTGTTGTTGTTGCAGTGAACATCGTGAGCGAAGTGAGTATTGTGAAAAGACGTTATGTAGTCTAACTGTAGGAGCAGATGTGGTTTTGCAACTCTAGCAGGCTGAATAATTCATGCTTAGTCACAGCAAACACTCCTGGATTCAGTACTTCATATACTGAGATGTCATACTCATGGAAATCACACGTAATATACCTGTAAAAAGGCACAGCAATTCTGGGGCCAAAACATCATGTTAAACATGGACCCAGAGTAGCAGTCCCATTGTAGTTAGTTAACGTGAAATATTTCCAGAGTATCAAAGCATGTATGATAGATAGATAATCAGAATCAAATCTCTTCAAATGTCTTCAGAAACTAATCTCAGTGTAATGTATGGAAACTGGTTGTTTGTGGGAGTGGTTTCTCATGCAGAACATTGGATTCATATTTTTGACTTATTATTATAGACCCCCACAATTACGGAATTGTGGGGGTAATATTCCAATATATATATATATATATTTATACCATATTTATATATATATATATATATTTACCATATGTGAATTATTATACCAGATAAGGATGTACTGATAATAATTGTAGTATTAATATTAGAGCAGAAAATATGATAAAATAAAGGAACTCTCATCAAAATGATGAAGACTTCTTTCAAACGCTCCAACATAAATTTGGTGTGTTGCCACAACGGTGCTCTACCATTGAACAACATGGTTTGGACTGAGTCATCATAGCGTAGCTGTATTGCCATAGTTCAATAAGGAAACCTCTGACATGTATCTTTATGGGGGCTTCCATATAGGGAAAGGTCACTTTTAACATGTTTAGCAACACACTGCCTTTACCACCAAAACAGACATTCAGGACATTGAGACGGTTGTGATGTTTTTTTTACAGGAATGTAGCCAGCCTTAAACAACTTCATTGTAGCCACATCCTGTAAATATATTGAGGATTTGTGAATATCGTAACAGCTTAAATTCAATATTTTATGGTTTAAAAGTGTGAAGTGTTTAAGGTGCAAAAAGTGTTCAAATTTGTAAAAAAAAAAAAAAAAAAAAGTTAATAAGTGTGTTTAATGTGTGAAAATGACCTCACTTGAAAAATGTATTCAAAGAACCAACACATTTTAATCAGAATGATTTGCTAAAACCCAAATCAATAGTAAAATAAAGGTGTAATATATATATTCATATTATATAGATTTCATAGTTTAACTACACTGTCCTCTCTTTACGATCCTGACTGGAACATGTTATTTCTGGTGGTGCTTGGCTACATTCCTGTTTTATCCCACTGTGTCTTGGTGGCTACTCCTACCTTTGAAATTAGGTCTGATTCTTGCATCGTAACCCGAAACTTTGCCCATGAGTTTGTCCAGGAACTCAGAGGGAGGCATTGGGGAGGCAGCTTTTCGAGCCGCTGCTTCTTTAGAGGCTGCCAAGCTAGAGAGAGAAGAGAGAAAAGAAAAAAGAGAGAGAGAGAGAGAGAGAGAGAGAGAGGGAGAGAGAGAGAGAGAGAGAGAGAGAGGGAGAGAGAGAGAGGTAGAGAGAGAGAGAGAGAGAGAGAGAGAGAGAGAGAGAGGGAGAGAGAGAGAGGTAGAGAGAGGCAGGGAGAGAGAGAGAGAGAGAGAGAGAGAGGAGATATGGGTGCACAACTGAGATTTAAAATGGTGAGTTGTTGTCATACATAGCATCATTCTAAGAGTAATCCCATCCAACAAGTATTTTCTGTTGAGGGATGCTACCATTACTGGTTCCCTTCCCTTGTCCATTTGTTATATAATGTGCCTCAATATGAGGTAGGAACTATGTTACCTGTCTTCCAAATGAATACAGCAGTTTGATCAGCTCCATGTAATGTAGGAACTTTGTGGGGAACTGTTAGGAAGTATCCACTTGGTGAGTTATATGCTCAGAGGACAATCAATAATATTGATTGTCCATTAAGTTGTTGATATTTGACTCCTTCACATCGTAGCCTACAACACAAGCATTTCGCTACACCCGTAATATTATCTGCTAAATATGTGTAGGTGATTTGATATAAACACAGAACATACATCATGTTTATTGGATATTTTCTAAATGTCTCATCTACATGCATTTTTTATGTTCTTTTTTTTTATATCCATCAACAAAATAATATGAACATTTCCTACACAGAATAAAAGCAAGATTTTACATAACCACAGATACCTGTAACCTCACAATCCATTTCCTGTGATGACAGGATAATAAAACAATCAACGCTTTTGAAAATACCACAAACATACCAATTTATAGCTCCAAAAAGAAAGCTGAAAACAGAAAATATGTTAATTACTTCTCCATTTGTTCGGAGAATTTGCATATCCTGCATATCCAGAATGAACCATCTTGTGGATAATAAGGGATGACAGATAATGACCAGGGTGGCATTCCCTTTAATGTCTCATGCAAGCAGTCCAGGGCCCGGCCAGGGGGCCTGGTCCACCCTTACTTACCTCCTTTCCCTTCCAAGTAAAATACTGAAATACTGATTATTTATTTGACGGAGACGAGCGCCGACAGAAAGACAAATCAATCCCAGTTAAAGCGTCAGAACGAGTAAAACAGCGCCCCCTATCTGTCTCGGTATGTGTAGACAATGTATCTGACGCCATCTGGAACGAAAGAGTACGTCATGTGATACTATTTCTGACCAGACAGCATCAGATACATGGGCTACATATAGACTGGCGCTGTTTCTCTGGGATTATATACAGATATCCGGTTTCAGCCTTTTACCAATTGGAAAGGAAAGTTGGCGTGGACATAGTGCATTATTAGAATGACGGATTGCCCTAAATTAAATTGATGTTGAGCCAAAATGATATAATTACTCCTGTCTAAATAAAATAGTTCAAAACACTTCCCCGGGGAGCATGACTTAGCCACATTGGATCATTAGCTTCTATTATTCTATTATATTATCCAAAATGATATAATTACTCCTGTCTAAATAAAATAGTTCAAAACACTTCCCCGGGGAGCATGACTTAGCCACATTGGATCATTAGCTTCTATTATTCTATTATATTATCCAAAATGATATAATTACTCCTGTCTAAATAAAATAGTTCAAAACACTTCCCCGGGGAGCATGACTTAGCCACATTGGATCATTAGCTTCTATTATTCTATTATATTATCCAAAATGATATAATTACTCCTGTCTAAATAAAATAGTTCAAAACACTTCCCGGGAGCATGACTTAGCCACATTGGATCATTAGCTTCTATTATTCTATTATATTATCCAAAATGATATAATTACTCCTGTCTAAATAAAATAGTTCAAAACACTTCCCTGGGGAGCATGACTTAGCCACATTGGATCATTAGCTTCTATTATTCTATTATATTATCCAAAATGATATAATTACTCCTGTCTAAATAAAATAGTTCAAAACACTTCCCCGGGGAGCATGACTTAGCCACATTGGATCATTAGCTTCTATTATTCTATTATATTATCCAAAATGATATAATTACTCCTGTCTAAATAAAATAGTTCAAAACACTTCCCTGGGGAGCATGACTTAGCCACATTGGATCATTAGCTTCTATTATTCTATTATATTATCCAAAATGATATAATTACTCCTGTCTAAATAAAATAGTTCAAAACACTTCCCTGGGGAGCATGACTTAGCCACATTGGATCATTAGCTTCTATTATTCTATTATATTATCCAAAATGATATAATTACTCCTGTCTAAATAAAATAGTTCAAAACACTTCCCGGGAGCATGACTTAGCCACATTGGATCATTAGCTTCTATTATTCTATTATATTATCCAAAATGATATAATTACTCCTGTCTAAATAAAATAGTTCAAAACACTTCCCCGGGGAGCATGACTTAGCCACATTGGATCATTAGCTTCTATTATTCTATTATATTATCCAAAATGATATAATTACTCCTGTCTAAATAAAATAGTTCAAAACACTTCCCTGGGGAGCATGACTTAGCCACATTGGATCATTAGCTTCTATTATTCTATTATATTATCCAAAATGATATAATTACTCCTGTCTAAATAAAATAGTTCAAAACACTTCCCCGGGGAGCATGACTTAGCCACATTGGATCATTAGCTTCTATTATTCTATTATATTATCCAAAATGATATAATTACTCCTGTCTAAATAAAATAGTTCAAAACACTTCCCCGGGAGCATGACTTAGCCACATTGGATCATTAGCTTCTATTATTCTATTATATTATCCAAAATGATATAATTACTCCTGTCTAAATAAAATAGTTCAAAACACTTCCCCGGGAGCATGACTTAGCCACATTGGATCATTAGCTTCTATTATTCTATTATATTATCCAAAATGATATAATTACTCCTGTCTAAATAAAATAGTTCAAAACACTTCCCGGGAGCATGACTTAGCCACATTGGATCATTAGCTTCTATTATTCTATTATATTATCCAAAATGATATAATTACTCCTGTCTAAATAAAATAGTTCAAAACACTTCCCCGGGAGCATGACTTAGCCACATTGGATCATTAGCTTCTATTATTCTATTATATTATCCAAAATGATATAATTACTCCTGTCTAAATAAAATAGTTCAAAACACTTCCCGGGGAGCATGACTTAGCCACATTGGATCATTAGCTTCTATTATTCTATTATATTATCCAAAATGATATAATTACTCCTGTCTAAATAAAATAGTTCAAAACACTTCCCTGGGGGAGCATGACTTAGCCACATTGGATCATTAGCTTCTATTATTCTATTATATTATCCAAAATGATATAATTACTCCTGTCTAAATAAAATAGTTCAAAACACTTCCCTGGGGAGCATGACTTAGCCACATTGGATCATTAGCTTCTATTATTCTATTATATTATCCAAAATGATATAATTACTCCTGTCTAAATAAAATAGTTCAAAACACTTCCCCGGGGAGCATGACTTAGCCACATTGGATCATTAGCTTCTATTATTCTATTATATTATCCAAAATGATATAATTACTCCTGTCTAAATAAAATAGTTCAAAACACTTCCCGGGGAGCATGACTTAGCCACATTGGATCATTAGCTTCTATTATTCTATTATATTATCCAAAATGATATAATTACTCCTGTCTAAATAAAATAGTTCAAAACACTTCCCGGGAGCATGACTTAGCCACATTGGATCATTAGCTTCTATTATTCTATTATATTATCAAAATGATATAATTACTCCTGTCTAAATAAAATAGTTCAAAACACTTCCCGGGGAGCATGACTTAGCCACATTGGATCATTAGCTTCTATTATTCTATTATATTATCCAAAATGATATAATTACTCCTGTCTAAATAAAATAGTTCAAAACACTTCCCGGGAGCATGACTTAGCCACATTGGATCATTAGCTTCTATTATTCTATTATATTATCCAAAATGATATAATTACTCCTGTCTAAATAAAATAGTTCAAAACACTTCCCGGGAGCATGACTTAGCCACATTGGATCATTAGCTTCTATTATTCTATTATATTATCCAAAATGATATAATTACTCCTGTCTAAATAAAATAGTTCAAAACACTTCCCGGGGAGCATGACTTAGCCACATTGGATCATTAGCTTCTATTATTCTATTATATTATCCAAAATGATATAATTACTCCTGTCTAAATAAAATAGTTCAAAACACTTCCCGGGGAGCATGACTTAGCCACATTGGATCATTAGCTTCTATTATTCTATTATATTATCCAAAATGATATAATTACTCCTGTCTAAATAAAATAGTTCAAAACACTTCCCGGGGAGCATGACTTAGCCACATTGGATCATTAGCTTCTATTATTCTATTATATTATCCAAAATGATATAATTACTCCTGTCTAAATAAAATAGTTCAAAACACTTCCCGGGAGCATGACTTAGCCACATTGGATCATTAGCTTCTATTATTCTATTATATTATCCAAAATGATATAATTACTCCTGTCTAAATAAAATAGTTCAAAACACTTCCCAGGGAGCATGACTTAGCCACATTGGATCATTAGCTTCTATTATTCTATTATATTATCCAAAATGATATAATTACTCCTGTCTAAATAAAATAGTTCAAAACACTTCCCGGGGAGCATGACTTAGCCACATTGGATCATTAGCTTCTATTATTCTATTATATTATCCAAAATGATATAATTACTCCTGTCTAAATAAAATAGTTCAAAACACTTCCCTGGGGAGCATGACTTAGCCACATTGGATCATTAGCTTCTATTATTCTATTATATTATCCAAAATGATATAATTACTCCTGTCTAAATAAAATAGTTCAAAACACTTCCCGGGAGCATGACTTAGCCACATTGGATCATTAGCTTCTATTATTCTATTATATTATCCAAAATGATATAATTACTCCTGTCTAAATAAAATAGTTCAAAACACTTCCCGGGGAGCATGACTTAGCCACATTGGATCATTAGCTTCTATTATTCTATTATATTATCCAAAATGATATAATTACTCCTGTCTAAATAAAATAGTTCAAAACACTTCCCCGGGGAGCATGACTTAGCCACATTGGATCATTAGCTTCTATTATTCTATTATATTATCCAAAATGATATAATTACTCCTGTCTAAATAAAATAGTTCAAAACACTTCCCCGGGGAGCATGACTTAGCCACATTGGATCATTAGCTTCTATTATTCTATTATATTATCCAAAATGATATAATTACTCCTGTCTAAATAAAATAGTTCAAAACACTTCCCGGGGAGCATGACTTAGCCACATTGGATCATTAGCTTCTATTATTCTATTATATTATCCAAAATGATATAATTACTCCTGTCTAAATAAAATAGTTCAAAACACTTCCCCGGGGAGCATGACTTAGCCACATTGGATCATTAGCTTCTATTATTCTATTATATTATCCAAAATGATATAATTACTCCTGTCTAAATAAAATAGTTCAAAACACTTCCCGGGAGCATGACTTAGCCACATTGGATCATTAGCTTCTATTATTCTATTATATTATCCAAAATGATATAATTACTCCTGTCTAAATAAAATAGTTCAAAACACTTCCCGGGAGCATGACTTAGCCACATTGGATCATTAGCTTCTATTATTCTATTATATTATCCAAAATGATATAATTACTCCTGTCTAAATAAAATAGTTCAAAACACTTCCCTGGGGAGCATGACTTAGCCACATTGGATCATTAGCTTCTATTATTCTATTATATTATCCAAAATGATATAATTACTCCTGTCTAAATAAAATAGTTCAAAACACTTCCCCGGGGAGCATGACTTAGCCACATTGGATCATTAGCTTCTATTATTCTATTATATTATCCAAAATGATATAATTACTCCTGTCTAAATAAAATAGTTCAAAACACTTCCCCGGGGAGCATGACTTAGCCACATTGGATCATTAGCTTCTATTATTTGTTTTTTGCTGTGGATTGTTTCAAATCACAAGTGTGGGAAGCCTGTCATTTGGGTAGTGCACGTGGCGATTGGTCTAGCTGATTGATTTGCGGCTGTCAGTGACAAGCGTCTAAAATATGTGTGAACATCATGTATCTTGAGTAGAATTTAAAATATTGAGACAGGAAGAAGGGGGAGGGAGGTGTGGTGAAAATATGGTGTGTCTCCAGAATGCTATATAGGAAAGTACCCGTTTTTCAATGTCTTGTTTCGGATCGACTTAAACTCGCCACGTAGAGCACATATTTTTTTCTTCGCCTCACACAACTCAACAAAGTCTGTTTTTTAAAAACATCCATTGCAAATGATAGTTCTTGAGAATATGAAAAATCTTTCCAACACTCCTGGCCTCAATAATCACCAGACTCGATGTGAAAGAACCAAATATCATGATCTGATGATCCCATATATCCTGTGGAAACGTCACAAAGAAACAGCTTTCTATACCAAACTGGCGCAGGAAACGTCGAGGGCAGGAAACAGGCTAGTTGATACAATCTTGCAAGTTCGTTAGCAACAGGATCGGGCCCGACACTGTGATAATTTGCTACAAATGTCAAACTTCTCTAGCAATAGCTCAAGTCAAAACAGATAGAAAGAGGAGCAGACAGGTGGAGAAGAGAGATGAATGTGATTGTATGAACCTGAATTTTCATCAGGATATTTTCTACTGTTTTTATTTTGTCGGCTTTAGGCCTATGGTTAAGGACGGAAGTTATAGGCCTACTGCTGCATTGCCCTATAGGCTATCTCTGACTTCTATGCTCATGTCTTCAGCCGCCAATGGAACACAGTGTATCAATGTGTCCAAATGGCAGAACCTAGTGCTCTTGCCATAGTTGAATTTTAACTTTTTGATTTAACTTCAGATTTTTATGATTAACCACGTGATAATGATTTGGGAAAACAAATTGAAATGAAACTGTTCCACGAAAATGTGCATATATAAATATTCATAACTGGCACGCAGATAAGTAGAAATGGTAGGATAAATTGTAAGCTTCCCCAAACTTGAAGCTCACGAGCTGCCTATGATCTTTACTAATACAATAATTTAAAAAATGCGCCCTCCTCTGGAAATCAAATGCCCTTCCACCTGATGGCCTCGGGTCTGATTGCAGCCTTCTGAAACTGAGATGGTAAAGTAAAGAAAAGATCCAATAAACACCACCGCAAAATACAACTCAGATCTATGTGTGATCGTGATCATAACACCAAAGACCAGGCTTATGTTTTATACCACTGTGATCATAACACCAAAGACCTTATGTTTTATACCACTGTGATCATAACACCAAAGACCTTATGTTTTATACCACTGTGATCATTACACCAAAGACCTTATGTTTTATACCACTGTGATCATAACACCAAAGACCAGGCTTATGTTTTATACCACTGTGATCATAACACCAAAGACCTTATGTTTTATACCACTGTGATCATAACACCAAAGACCTTATGTTTTATACCACTGTGATCATAACACCAAAGACCTTATGTTTTATACCACTGTGATCATAACACCAAAGACCTTATGTTTTATACCACTGTGATCATAACACCAAAGACCTTATGTTTTATACCACTGTGATCATAACACCAAAGACCTTATGTTTTATACCACTGTGATCATACCACCAAAGACCTTATGTTTTATACCACTGTGATCATAACACCAAAGACCAGGCTTATGTTTTATACCACTGTAATCATAACACCAAAGACCTTATGTTTTATACCACTGTGATCATTACACCAAAGACCTTATGTTTTATACCACTGTGATCATTACACCAAAGACCTTATGTTTTATACCACTGTGATCATAACACCAAAGACCTTATGTTTTATACCACTGTGATCATTACACCAAAGACCATATGTTTTATACCACTGTGATCATAACACCAAATACCTTATGTTTTATACCACTGTGATCATTACACCAAAGACCTTATGTTTTATACCACTGTGATCATTAACGCTACAACATATGGCATATTTTGTCATGTCAGCGCAAAAGGTCATTCTACACATATGAACCAACTGTCCCCATCAGTAGACTAACATATTAACCAACTGCCCCCATCAGTAGACTAACATATTAACCAACTGCCCCATCAGTAGACTAACATATTAACCAACTGCCCCATCAGTAGACTAACATATTAACCAACTGCCCCCATCAGTAGACTAACATATTAACCAACTGCCCCCATCAGTAGACTAACATATTAACCAACTCCCCCATCAGTAGACTAACATATTAACCAACTGCCCCCATCAGTAGACTAACATATTAACCAACTGCCCCCATCAGTAGACTAACATATTAACCAACTGCCCCCATCAGTAGACTAACATATTAACCAACTGCCCCATCAGTAGACTAACATATTAACCAACTGCCCCATCAGTAGACTAACATATTAACCAACTGCCCCCATCAGTAGACTAACATATTAACCAACTGCCCCATCAGTAGACTAACATATTAACCAACTGCACCCATCAGTAGACTAACATATTAACCAACTGCCCCCATCAGTAGACTAACATATTAACCAACTGCCCCCATCACTAGACTAACATATTCACCAACTGCCCCATCAGTAGACTAACATATTAACCAACTGCCCCCATCAGTAGACTAACATATTAACCAACTGCCCCCATCACTAGACTAACATATTAACACACTGCCCCCATCAGTAGACTAACATATTAACCAACTGCCCCCATCACTAGACTAACATATTCACCAACTGCCCCATCAGTAGACTAACATATTAACCAACTGCCCCCATCAGTAGACTAACATATTAACCAACTGCCCCATCAGTAGACTAACATATTAACCAACTGCCCCCATCAGTAGACTAACATATTAACCAACTGCCCCCATCAGTAGACTAACATATTAACCAACTGCCCCATCAGTAGACTAACATATTAACCAACTGCCCCATCAGTAGACTAACATATTAACCAACTGCCCCATCAGTAGACTAACATATTAACCAACTCCCCCCATCACTAGACTAACATATTAACCAACTGCCCCCATCAGTAGACTAACATATTAACCAACTGCCCCATCAGTAGACTAACATATTAACCAACTGCCCCATCAGTAGACTAACATATTAACCAACTGCCCCCATCAGTAGACTAACATATTAACCAACTGCCCCCATCAGTAGACTAACATATTAACCAACTGCCCCCATCAGTAGACTAACATATTAACCAACTGCCCCATCAGTAGACTAACATATTAACCAACTGCCCCATCAGTAGACTAACATATTAACCAACTGCCCCCATCAGTAGACTAACATATTAACCAACTTCCCCCATCAGTAGACTAACATATTAACCAACTGCCCCATCAGTAGACTAACATATTAACCAACTGCCCCATCAGTAGACTAACATATTAACCAACTGCCCCATCAGTAGACTAACATATTAACCAACTGCCCCCATCAGTAGACTAACATATTAACCAACTGCCCCATCAGTAGACTAACATATTAACCAACTGCACCCATCAGTAGACTAACATATTAACCAACTGCCCCCATCAGTAGACTAACATATTAACCAACTGCCCCCATCACTAGACTAACATATTCACCAACTGCCCCATCAGTAGACTAACATATTAACCAACTGCCCCATCAGTAGAATAACATATTAACCAACTGCCCCCATCACTAGAGTAACATATTAACACACTGCCCCCATCAGTAGACTAACATATTAACCAACTGCCCCCATCACTAGACTAACATATTCACCAACTGCCCCATCAGTAGACTAACATATTAACCAACTGCCCCCATCAGTAGACTAACATATTAACCAACTGCCCCCATCAGTAGACTAACATATTAACCAACTGCCCCATCACTAGACTAACATATTAACACACTGCCCCCATCAGTAGACTAACATATTAACCAACTGCCCCCATCACTAGACTAACATATTCACCAACTGCCCCATCAGTAGACTAACATATTAACCAACTGCCCCCCCACTAGACTAACATATTAACCAACTGCCCCATCAGTAGACTAACATATTAACCAACTGCCCCCCCCACTAGACTAACATATTAACCAACTGCCCCATCACTAGACTAACATATTAACAAACTGCCCCCATCAGTAGACTAACATATTAACCAACTGCCCCCCACTAGACTAACATATTAACCAACTGCCCCCACTAGACTAACATATTAACCAACTGCCCCATCACTAGACTAACATATTAACCTACTCTCCCCATCAGTAGACTAACATATTAACCAACTGCCCCATCAGTAGACTAACATATTAACCAACTGCCCCCCCATCAGTAGACTAACATATTAACCAACTGCCCCCATCAGTAGACTAACATATTAACCAACTGCCCCATCAGTAGACTAACATATTAACCAACTGCCCCCATCAGTAGACTAACATATTAACCAACTGCCCCCATCAGTAGACTAACATATTAACCAACTGCCCCATCACTAGACTAACATATGAAACAACTGCCCCATCAGTAGAATAACATATTAACCAACTGCCCCCATCACTAGACTAACATATTCACCAACTGCCCCATCAGTAGACTAACATATTAACCAACTGCCCCATCAGTAGACTAACATATTAACCAACTGCCCCCATCACTAGACTAACATATTAACACACTGCCCCCATCAGTAGACTAACATATTAACCAACTGCCCCCATCACTAGACTAACATATTCACCAACTGCCCCATCAGTAGACTATCATATTAACCAACTGCCCCCATCAGTAGACTAACATATTAACCAACTGCCCCATCAGTAGACTAACATATTAACCAACTGCCCCCATCAGTAGACTAACATATTAACCAACTGCCCCCATCAGTAGACTAACATATTAACCAACTGCCCCATCAGTAGACTAACATATTAACCAACTGCCCCATCAGTAGACTAACATATTAACCAACTGCCCCATCAGTAGACTAACATATTAACCAACTCCCCCATCACTAGACTAACATATTAACCAACTGCCCCCATCAGTAGACTAACATATTAACCAACTGCCCCATCAGTAGACTAACATATTAACCAACTGCCCCATCAGTAGACTAACATATTAACCAACTGCACCCATCAGTAGACTAACATATTAACCAACTGCCCCCATCAGTAGACTAACATATTAACCAACTGCCCCCATCAGTAGACTAACATATTAACCAACTGGCCCATCAGTAGACTAACATATTAACCAACTGCCCCATCAGTAGACTAACATATTAACCAACTGCCCCCATCAGTAGACTAACATATTAACCAACTGCCCCCATCAGTAGACTAACATATTAACCAACTGCCCCATCAGTAGACTAACATATTAACCAACTGCCCCCATCAGTAGACTAACATATTAACCAACTGCCCCATCAGTAGACTAACATATTAACCAACTTCCCCATCAGTAGACTAACATATTAACCAACTGCCCCCATCAGTAGACTAACATATTAACCAACTGCCCCATCAGTAGACTAACATATTAACCAACTGCCCCATCAGTAGAATAACATATTAACCAACTGCCCCCATCACTAGAGTAACATATTAACACACTGCCCCCATCAGTAGACTAACATATTAACCAACTGCCCCCATCACTAGACTAACATATTCACCAACTGCCCCATCAGTAGACTAACATATTAACCAACTGCCCCCATCAGTAGACTAACATATTAACCAACTGCCCCCATCAGTAGACTAACATATTAACCAACTGCCCCATCACTAGACTAACATATTAACACACTGCCCCATCAGTAGACTAACATATTAACCAACTGCCCCCATCACTAGACTAACATATTCACCAACTGCCCCATCAGTAGACTAACATATTAACCAACTAGACTAACATATTAACCAACTGCCCCCCACTAGACTAACATATTAACCAACTGCCCCATCAGTAGACTAACATATTAACCAACTGCCCCCCACTAGACTAACATATTAACCAACTGCCCCATCACTAGACTAACATATTAACCAACTGCCCCCATCAGTAGACTAACATATTAACCAACTGCCCCCATCAGTAGACTAACATATTAACCAACTGCCCCCCACTAGACTAACATATTAACCAACTGCCCCCATCACTAGACTAACATATTCACCAACTGCCCCATCACTAGACTAACATATTAACCAACTGCCCCCATCAGTAGACTAACATATTAACCAACTGCCCCCCACTAGACTAACATATTAACCAACTGCCCCATCAGTAGACTAACATATTAACCAACTGCCCCCACTAGACTAACATATTAACCAACTGCCCCATCACTAGACTAACATATTAACCAACTGCCCCCCCACTAGACTAACATATTAACCAACTGCCCCATCACTAGACTAACATATTAACCTACTCTCCCCATCAGTAGACTAACATATTAACCAACTGCCCCATCAGTAGACTAACATATTAACCAACTGCCCCCATCAGTAGACTAACATATTAACCAACTGCCCCATCACTAGACTAACATATTAACCAACTGCCCCATCAGTAGACTAACATATTAACCAACCGCCCCATCACTAGACTAACATATTCACCAACTGCCCCATCAGTAGACTAACATATTAACCAACTGCCCCCCCACTAGACTAACATATTAACCAACTGCCCCCCCACTAGACTAACATATTAACCAACTGCCCCATCACTAGACTAACATATTAACCAACTGCCCTAATCAGTAGACTAACATATTAACCAACTGCCCCCATCAGTAGACTAACATATTAACCAACTGCCCCATCAGTAGACTAACATATTAACCAACTGCCCCATCAGTAGACTAACATATTAACCAACTGCCCCCATCAGTAGACTAACATATTAACCAACCCACCCATCAGTAGACTAACATATTAACCAACTGCCCCATCAGTAGAATAACATATTAACCAACTGCCCCCATCACTAGAGTAACATATTAACACACTGCCCCCATCAGTAGACTAACATATTAACCAACTGCCCCCATCACTAGACTAACATATTCACCAACTGCCCCATCAGTAGACTAACATATTAACCAACTGCCCCCATCAGTAGACTAACATATTAACCAACTGCCCCCATCAGTAGACTAACATATTAACCAACTGCCCCATCACTAGACTAACATATTAACACACTGCCCCCATCAGTAGACTAACATATTAACCAACTGCCCCCATCACTAGACTAACATATTCACCAACTGCCCCATCAGTAGACTAACATATTAACCAACTGCCCCCCACTAGACTAACATATTAACCAACTGCCCCATCAGTAGACTAACATATTAACCAACTGCCCCCACTAGACTAACATATTAACCAACTGCCCCATCACTAGACTAACATATTAACCAACTGCCCCCATCAGTAGACTAACATATTAACCAACTGCCCCCATCAGTAGACTAACATATTAACCAACTGCCCCCCACTAGACTAACATATTAACCAACTGCCCCCATCACTAGACTAACATATTCACCAACTGCCCCATCACTAGACTAACATATTAACCAACTGCCCCCATCAGTAGACTAACATATTAACCAACTGCCCCCACTAGACTAACATATTAACCAACTTCCCCATCAGTAGACTAACATATTAACCAACTGCCCCCCACTAGACTAACATATTAACCAACTGCCCCATCACTAGACTAACATATTAACCTACTCTCCCCATCAGTAGACTAACATATTAACCAACTGCCCCATCAGTAGACTAACATATTAACCAACTGCCCCCCCATCAGTAGACTAACATATTAACCAACTGCCCCCATCAGTAGACTAACATATTAACCAACTGCCCCATCAGTAGACTAACATATTAACCAACTGCCCCCATCAGTAGACTAACATATTAACCAACTGCCCCCATCAGTAGACTAACATATTAACCAACTGCCCCATCACTAGACTAACATATGAAACAACTGCCCCATCAGTAGAATAACATATTAACCAACTGCCCCCATCAGTAGACTAACATATTAACCAACTGCCCCCATCACTAGACTAACATATTCACCAACTGCCCCATCAGTAGACTAACATATTAACCAACTGCCCCCATCAGTAGACTAACATATTAACCAACTGCCCCCATCAGTAGACTAACATATTAACCAACTGCCCCATCACTAGACTAACATATTAACCAACTGCCCCATCAGTAGACTAACATATTAACCAACTGCCCCCATCACTAGACTAACATATTCACCAACTGCCCCATCAGTAGACTAACATATTAACCAACTGCCCCCCCACTAGACTAACATATTAACCAACTGCCCCCCCACTAGACTAACATATTAACCAACTGCCCCATCACTAGACTAACATATTAACCAACTGCCCCCATCAGTAGACTAACATATTAACCAACTGCCCCCATCAGTAGACTAACATATTAACCAACTGCCCCCCACTAGACTAACATATTAACCAACTGCCCCCATCACTAGACTAACATATTAACCAACTGCCCCCATCAGTAGACTAACATATTAACCAACTGCCCCCCACTAGACTAACATATTAACCAACTGCCCCATCAGTAGACTAACATATTAACCAACTGCCCCATCACTAGACTAACATATTAACCAACTGCCCCATCACTAGACTAACATATTAACCAACTGCCCCCATCAGTAGACTAACATATTAACCAACTGCCCCCACTAGACTAACATATTCACCAACTGCCCCATCACTAGACTAACATATTAACCAACTGCCCCCATCAGTAGACTAACATATTAACCAACTGCCCCCCACTAGACTAACATATTAACCAACTGCCCCCATCAGTAGACTAACATATTAACCAACTGCCCCCCACTAGACTAACATATTAACCAACTGCCCCATCACTAGACTAACATATTAACCAACTGCCCCCCACTAGACTAACATATTAACCAACTGCCCCATCACTAGACTAACATATTAACCTACTCTCCCCATCAGTAGACTAACATATTAACCAACTGCCCCCATCAGTAGACTAACATATTAACCAACTGCCCCCATCAGTAGACTAACATATTAACCAACTGCCCCCCCACTAGACTAACATATTAACCAACTTCCCCATCACTAGACTAACATATTAACCTACTCTCCCCATCAGTAGACTAACATATTAACCAACTGCCCCATCAGTAGACTAACATATTAACCAACTGCCCCCATCAGTAGACTAACATATTAACCAACTGCCCCCATCAGTAGACTAACATATTAACCAACTGCCCCATCAGTAGACTAACATTTAACCAACTGCCCCCATCACTAGACTAACATATTAACCTACTCTCCCCATCAGTAGACTAACATATGAACCAACTGCCCCATCAGTAGACTAACATATTAACCAACTGTCCCCATCAGTAGACTAACATATTAACCAACTGCTCCATCAGTAGACTAACATATTAACCAACTGCCACCATCAGTAGACTAACATATTCACCAACTTCCCCCATCAGTAGACTAACATATTAACCAACTGCCCCATCAGTAGACTAACATATTCACCAACTGCCCCCATCACTAGACTAACATATTAACCAACTGCCCCATCAGTAGACTAACATATTCACCAACTGCCCCCATCACTAGACTAACATATTAACCAACTTCCCCCATCAGTAGACTAACATATTAACCAACAGCCCCATCAGTAGACTAACATATTCACCAACTGCCCCCATCACTAGACTAACATATTAACCAACTGCCCCCATCACTAGACTAACATATTAACCAACTGCCCCCATCAGTAGACTAACATATTAACCAACTGCCCCCATCTGTAGACTAACATATTAACCAACTGCCCCCATCAGTAGACTAACATATTAACCAACTGCCCCCCCACTAGACTAACATATTAACCAACTGCCCCCCACTAGACTAACATATTAACCAACTGCCCCATCAGTAGACTAACATATTAACATACTGCCCCCATCAGTAGACTAACATATTAACCAACTGCCCCCATCACTAGACTAACATATTAACCAACTTCCCCATCAGTAGACTAACATATTAACCAACTGCCCCCATCAGTAGACTAACATATTAACCAACTGCCCCATCAGTAGACTAACATTTAACCAACTTCCCCATCAGTAGACTAACATATTAACCAACTGCCCCCATCAGTAGACTAACATATTAACCAACTGCCCCCCACTAGACTAACATATTAACCAACTGCCCCCCACTAGACTAACATATTAACCAACTGCCCCATCACTAGACTAACATATTAACCAACTGCCCCCCACTAGACTAACATATTAACCAACTGCCCCCCACTAGACTAACATATTAACCAACTGCCCCATCACTAGACTAACATATTAACCAACTGCCCCCCACTAGACTAACATATTAACCAACTGCCCCATCACTAGACTAACATATTAACCAACTGCCCCCCACTAGACTAACATATTAACCAACTGCCCCCCACTAGACTAACATATTAACCAACTGCCCCATCACTAGACTAACATATTAACCAACTGCCCCCCACTAGACTAACATATTAACCAACTGCCCCCCACTAGACTAACATATTTACCAACTGCCCCATCACTAGACTAACATATTAACCAACTGCCCCCCACTAGACTAACATATTAACCAACTGCCCCATCAGTAGACTAACATATTAACCAACTGCCCCATCAGTAGACTAACATATTAACCAACTGCCCCCCCACTAGACTAACATATTAACCAACTGCCCCATCAGTAGACTAACATATTAACCAACTGCCCCCATCAGTAGACTAACATATTAACCAACTGCCCCCATCAGTAGACTAACATATTAACCAACTGCCCCATCAGTAGACTAACATATTAACCAACTGCCCCCATCAGTAGACTAACATATTAACCAACTGCCCCATCAGTAGACTAACATATTAACCAACTGCCCCATCAGTAGACTAACATATTAACCAACTGCCCCCATCAGTAGACTAACATATTAACCAACTGCCCCCATCAGTAGACTAACATATTAACCAACTATCCCCATCAGTAGAATAACATATTAACCAACTGCCCCATCACTAGACTAACATATTAACCAACTGCCCCCATCAGTAGACTAACATATTAACCAACTGCCCCCATCAGTAGACTAACATATTAACCAACTGCCACCATCAGTAGACTAACATATTAACCAACTGCCCCATCAGTACACTAACATATGAACCAACTGCCACCATCAGTAGACTAACATATTAACCAACTGCCCCCATCACTAGACTAACATATGAACCCACTGCCACCATCAGTAGACTAACATATTAACCAACTGCCCCCATCACTAGACTAACATATTAACCAACTGCCCCCATCAGTAGACTAACATATGAACCAACTGCCACCATCAGTAGACTAACATATTAACCAACTGCCCCCATCACTAGACTAACATATTAACCAACTGCCCCCATCAGTAGACTAACATATTAACCAACTGCCCCCATCAGTAGACTAACATATTAACCAACTGCCCCCATCAGTAGACTAACATATTAACCAACTGCCCCCATCACTAGACTAACATATTAACCAACTGCCCCCATCACTAGACTAACATATTAACCAACTGCCCCCATCACTAGACTAACATATTAACCCACTACCCCATCAGTAGACTAACATATTAACCAACTGCCCCCATCACTAGACTAACATATTAACCAACTGCCCCCATCAGTAGACTAAACAGAATACAGATCACACAAGGATGGACATAGAACACTGAAGTACTGTAAATTAGGAAAGTTGCTGTCTCTCCATACTGCTACCAGTCTGTGTGTGGGTGGGCCACCCTAACTGCCAGGTCACTGGCCAGGCTGTGCTGCTGCTTTACTGTCACATGGGCAGGCACCAACTACCCCAGAGGCTGCTGCTGGGGTCAGCCAAGCACTACTCTCTCTACTCTCTATGCATCAGGCTTCATATAACTCACTCATTGAAATGGCATGTGAAGGCTATAGGGTATACTACAATGGTACCCTATAATGCACTGCTTTTGACCAATGGTGCACTATATAGGAGGGAATACTGTGCCATTTTGGATGCATTCCTAGATTTTCAATGGTTTCTCGCTATTGTTTACGCTTTTGTTTGCGGTTTTTCTGCTGTGTCGTTTTTTGGAAAAGTGCCTTTGGAAAGGCACATACAGTATGTTGTTCACTGCCAAATAAGTTGATTCTATATTCACACTGATGACTGGACAGTGTTGATAAATGTCAACACTATCAGTGTTGCAGGTCTAATTTTCAACATTAGGTGACGATTGTGACAGCCAAAAGCAGCCCTGGTGGGTTAACTGATACCCGGAAGCTCTGGTGGGTTAACTGATACCCGGAAGCCCTTGTGGGTTAACTGATACCCGGAAGCCCTTGTGGGTTAAATGATACCTTGAAGCCCTGGTGGGTTAACTGATACCCTGAAGCCCTGGTGGGTTAACTGATACCCGGAAGCCCTTGTGGGTTAACTGATACCCGGAAGCCCTTGTGGGTTAACTGATACCTTGAAGCCCTGGTGGGTTAACTGATACCCTGAAGCCCTGGTGGGTTAACTGATACCCGGAAGCTCTGGTGGGTTAACTGATACCCGGAAGCCCTTGTGGGTTAACTGATACCCTGAAGCCCTTGTGGGTTAACTGATACCCTGAAGCCCTTGTGGGTTAACTGATACCCTGAAGCCCTTGTGGGTTAACTGATACCCTGAAGCCCTGGTGGGTTAACTGATACCCGGAAGCCCTTGTGGGTTAACTGACACCCTGAAGCTCTGGTGGGTTAACTGATACCCGGAAGCCCTTGTGGGTTAACTGATACCCTGAAGCCCTTGTGGGTTAACTGATACCCTGAATCCCTTGTGGGTTAACTGATACCCTGAAGCCCTTGTGGGTTAACTGATGCCTGGTGGCCCTAGAACCCTGATACCCTGAACCTATCTGCAGACCAACCAGTTTCTGTCAAGTCTGACAAATCACTGTGTCTCTTCCATCGATGCTGGCATTATGGTTCATTGATGGAATGTTCCTAAGAGTTACACTTCTTTACTAACCATTAATATCAATCCATACCAAGACAGACAAGTCTAGAATCCATAGCCTAGAATTCTAGAATTCTTCGAATACTATTAGAATTCTAGAACTTTGAATTCTAGAATGTTTTGCATGGAATTTTCTTTCAGCAGAAAATGCAGTGTATCAAGGATTATTCTAATACCAGTTAATTACCACACAACACGGTGGAATTCTATCATAATCACCTAAAATGCAATAGTCGGCTGTGACCACGAGGTTAGTACTAGGGATCAAGCGCTGCAAATAAACTATTGTTAGGACACACACAATACAGACAATACCATGATCTAACGCTATGTTAAAAAGCTTCTAAATTTACTATTGAACAAACACCCTCGAACTGACCACACAATCAGATTAGTCATAGAGAGATTAGACAGAGTCCTCTACAGAGATGATTGCCTTAGACAGTTGGCATGGGCCCATGCTGTGGGCCACGCAGGAATCTGTTTGACAGTGTGAAATTAGGGGACCGGCACACTCTTTCTCCTTACATTATTATGGGGTTTGGTATAATAGAGGGGAAATCATCGATGAGGAATGTGTAGCATCGCTACCACACTAAATCACAACATCTGTGGAGGTTAATCCCACACAATACCACAGGAATTTGAACCAAGAAAATCTGGGACCAACACACTCTTTCTCCTTACATCTTCGGAGCCCTTCGGTTTGAAAAAATAATCTATGAATGTAGGATAGACCCCTAAAACACTAAATCACATAATCAATAGGCCTAGAAGTCAATCCCACTCAAACCTACAGGAATCGGGATTCTACACCCATGGGGGGTATCAACAAGATCATCTATGATTTCCTTCCCTCCGACTGGGCTTCTCCCGTCCCGAGTGACTTGTTCCTGGGTTTTGCGTGATCAAAGTTTAGATTTACTTTTATAATTATTTCTGATCAATGCTTGCCTGGCCAGGCCACGGCCAACTGTGGAGAGACATGGTCCGCGTGGCCTGTGCTGAGGCAGCAGTAAAAAAACAGCTGACTCCCAGCACCAGAGAGAATAATATGCAAACAGTCTCTGAGCTCTGCATACTTTAATGTGGAGCACCAATCATTAGCGCTAAGTGTACCTCATTATGTTCTTAATAAAGCCTCTGAAGACCACAATCCTAATTGATCTCATCCTGGCTTTTCTGAAATAATCAAAGCCCGACCAAAGCCTTCATCCCCTCCCAGTCCCTGGCACAGAAAGGACGGACGGACGGACGGACGGACGGGGGACGTTCTGTTCTCCTTTTCAAACTGTTAACGTAATGTCTGTTAATAAACCAAGAATCATCATAAACATATATTTAAAAACAAAACATTACACAAAACGAATGACGAACGTGCGCAGCATAAGGTCATGCATTTGTCTTTAAGGAGTGTTATTGTGTTGAGCTCAAAAGAGAAAAAAAAAGATCAAAAAGTGAAACATGACATGAATTAATGCTCCGTACAATGTCAGCATGCAGCACAGTACAGCATGCTGTATAGAACAATATATTGGACATGCATGGGAACTGGTATTATTGTGTGGACAATTGAAAGATTTCCATGAATTCAGAGCTACGAATTCCTCCATTTCTTTCTCCGTGACTGAGTAGAAAGAGAGGTGAGGCCATTGATGTTATTTATAGTGCTATCTGTCTTTGTCTATGTTGATAAATAGTGTATTATCATACATCAAGATTTGGAAATAAACCTGGCTAAAATGTGTGATTGTAAGGGATCGTGAACTCCACCGAGCTCGTCGATAGTTTTTTTTTATTAGAGGCTTATGCATTTATAACTAAATATATCCATCTTTCCCACCCATCTGTTCTGACAATGCATGTAGTACATCCTATCGGACCTGAAAACAAGTGACTGCCATCCCCATCACCATCACAATGAACGTGACTGGCGGAACAGCATGGTGTAAATGTGATTTATCGAAAACATGTGGTTCAAATCTGTGATGAAATGAGGTTTTTAAAGGACTATTTCTATATAGGTGATTGGATACAACTGGTTCTGTGGTGTCTGTGCATGCAAGCAGCGCCACTGTTTTCTGCTGTTCAAGGCCATCTCAAGGTCATGAGTAGGGTCGCAAAGCTACTGGAAGTTACAGGAATCTTTAGTCATTTGGGTAATTAACAGAAAATCTTTGGTAATTTATACTTGAATAGCTTTAAAAAATATATTAGTATATATATTACACATTTTATACATCTGTGTCCATACTGTCAATGTGTTTCTGGTGGACGGACCACATAGTACAAGAGAAGACGGCCTAATTAATGGAGAAAAAGCGTCTAATCGACAATAGCATTATTTTCAATGAACTCTGCAACACTTCCTACTATTGACGTTTTTCACAATGAGTTTGAGGCCTAAACATTGACAACAAGTTTCCAGCGACATGGTTAAATCAATAAAACGGTGTTTAAAAATATATAAAGGATATTTACTAAAATAGTGGTTTATATTTAGGATAATGTTTTACAGCTTTGTCTCTCTCATTCTTTCTTTAATTTGTTGCATCTATTTTACATGTAATAAGGCCACACAGAGGGCCAGAGATAATTACAGACACCTGTGATAATCTGAAGTACCCAAAAAGGGCCACAATATGTCTTGTGCTAGATTACATAAAATCTTTGAAAGATAGTGAAATTCCCGTCGTTTACTGGTAAACTGAAAGTTTCCAGCAATATACCCACCCTTTGCAACCCTATTCATGAGCCTATAGGCCAGGTGATACTGGGGGGGAAACATGAAATAATCCATTATAAATTAGCTTTACATTTTCCAGTTCAATTTAGAAAAGCATTGTATGAAATAGAAAAATCCGTAGAAGTCACTTCAACACATTTTTTCCTAAATAGATTATTCCATTTTCTAATTTTGCTATGGAAAACTGTGCATGTATTTGGTTGATTTAACTATTCAACTGAGAGTAATACGTCCCAAACATACGTGTCATGGTGTCAAAGATGGCATAAAATACAAGATAATAAAAAAATAAAAAATAAAAACACCATACAGCCACATTCTACACTGTTGAGACTAGCATTTTTCTGCACAAATGTGAGGTACTAATTTTAGTGCTAGGCCTTTAATTGAATTTAAATCAGTGAATATTTATTCCCGAGAGACTATGTGTGGACACATTTGCTGCATACATACTCTCCAGTGATGGTCTGGGATTCTTGTTAATGGATTAGGGCCACATGTTCACTTCCACACATTGGTGTGCTACATTGCAGAAAGCAATGTATATCCTGTTTAATATGGGCTATACGGTGTATTTCCTGTTTAATATGGGCTATACGGTGTATATCCTGTTTAATATGGGCTATACGGTGTATTTCCTGTTTAATATGGGCTATACGGTGTATTTCCTGTTTCATATGGGCTATACGGTGTATTTCCTGTTTCATATGGGCTATACAGTGTATTTCTTGTTTAATATGGGCTATATGGGCTATACGGTGTATTTCCTGCTTCATATGGGCTATACAGTGTATTTCCTGTTTAATATGGGCTATACGGTGTATATCCTGTTTAATATGGGCTATACGGTGTATTTCCTGTTTAATATGGGCTATACGGTGTATTTCCTGTTTAATATGGGCTATACGGTGTATTTCCTGTTTAATATGGGCTATACGGTGTATTTTCTGCTTCATATGGGCTATACAGTGTATTTCCTGTTTAATATGGGCTATACGGTGTATTTCCTGTTTAATATGGGCTATACGGTGTATTTCCTGTTTAATATGGGCTATACGGTGTATTTCCTGTTTAATATGGGCTATACGGTGTATTTCCTGTTTAATATGGGCTATACGGTGTATTTCCTGTTTAATATGGGCTATATTGTGTATTTCCTGTTTAATATGGGCTATACAGTGTATTTCCTGTTTATATGGGCTATACGGTGTATTTCCTGTTTAATATGGGCTATACGGTGTATATCCTGTTTAATATGGGCTATACAGTGTATTTCCTGTTTAATATGGGATATACAGTGTATATCCTGTTTAGTGTGCGCTATACAGTGTATATCCTGTTTAATATGGGCTATACGGTGTATATCCTGTTTAGTGTGCGCTATACGGTGTATTTCCTGTTTAATATGGGCTATACGGTGTATATCCTGTTTAATATGGGCTATACGGTGTATTTCCTGCTTCATATGGGCTATACGGTGTATTTCCTGTTTAATATGGGCTATATGGTGTATTTCCTGTTTAATAAGGGCTATACGGTGTATTTCCTGTTTAATATGGGCTATACAGTGTATTTCCTGTGTAATATACGGTGCAATAGAATGTGTTTTGAATTATTGAAATGCTCAATTTCCTCTCACTGTTTTCATGTCTGGTGGCAAAAGGATAGGGCATTTTGATTGAACGAACCCTAGTATTCGCTGATGTTTTGCAAATTAACATAGACTGACATAGACTTTGATTAGGTAATTACATGTTTTCACTTGCTGTGTCAAATGCATACTTTATCTGATAGTCGTTCATTAAACGAGCGCGCAACTTTTCACATGGGCCACAAACTAACCCTGACGACCTGACGAAGATCCGTTTCGAATCTAAACGTTGTCAATAAATCAGTGAATTGGGAGCTTTAACAGAGTACGACCCTTCTTGTTCTATACTAGTATTCTATATTAGCCCACAGCACGTATGCTTTTATGGATGTGCGTATGACCACAAACCTTTCCACAAACTAACCCTAACATTAATAGAAATTCAGAAAGAAATGTGCAATTTATATGAATGAATATGTTTGTATATACAGTGATGTATATAATGTGCATTCATCAGGCTGTTTTGACATTGACAAAGTAATCAATTATTGGTAATAAGTAATAAGTAATAAGTCTGCATTTGAAATGAGGTCTGGAGGTCTAGGTTGAGACTGGGAATGAGATATCAATTAAGCAGAACTGCAGAGTTCAGCAGTGAGAGCTGAGGCTGCAAAATCCTGATTCTACTTCATTAGCTAAACACGCTGGCCAGAATGCTAAATTAACACTGTCTGTCTGCAAGGAATGTACATGGAATCCAATGGACTATAGAATAGAATATAGAATGTAAAGTAGTCTAAAAAATAACTCTGATGATTCATTTGATTCTAGAATGTAGGACGTAATGTTGATTAGGCATGCAATGCACAACACCATACACAGACAAAGAGCCATGTTTGGGCCAATGGGAGAGAAGCTGTTCTCTGAACAGAATACCTGCCTCCCCTCCAATGTGAACATTGGAGATATCCTTGCTCACATTTACAGAGAATAATACACTTCATGTATGAGGATCACGAGCTTGATAGTAGTCGTTACATTCATACAAAGACAATCATGTCAAAACTAGAATATTCCTACTGGTCAGGGTGGATATACTGTGTGGTTACTGGGAGAAAACAAAACAGTCATCATCCAGCATATTTACTGTTAAATACACAAGTCTTAAAAAACATTATTTGTCCATTTCAATCACAATAGTTGAATACTATTAGCCTAAGACTTTAACATATAGTGGGCTGGCCCCATGAGAGAAATGAAGACAGACACAAGACATTTCTCTTCCCAGTGAGTAGGTGATGGATAGGCCTACACACCAACAACAACACTTCCCTGATATGTGTGTGAGAGTGTGCACTCAGTTCCTTTACTCTGACTTGCCTGTTGATAACATATGCCTCATCAGAGTTTACAACGTTTAGCGTTTGATGACCACTAGTGTTCGCTGTTAGCACCCGCTGTCTCTCTCACACACATCTTCATGTAAATGTAGTGTGTCACTTAATGTAACTCACTCACAATAGAGGAATGGTTAGGACTACATACATATATAATAAAGCCTACGCAACTTTGATAATCGTGTGATTAAACCTAATCAATTGGCTGTGTTGATGTATTTCTTTTCAGACTTGTGTCCATGCATGCTAAGCTATGGTAGGATACATTCTGACCACCATGCAGCCCACAAGATATCAATGAAATTGTATTTAACACATTAAGAATGCACTGTAAAGTCAATAAATAATGTTCCTTACCTGAAAAATACTATTGTTTCCCACAAATAGATCCCGAGAGCGTTTATTCGATACATTTTTGCCAGTCTCATTCGGGCTACCTACAGCTCCAGGAGCACCAATAGGAGTCGAATTCCAATTCCTTTAATGATTTCGGACCTCCAAGGTAGGCAATTCTTCTGTTGCTTTTTTTTTCAGATTCCAGAGTCACAAGAAAACCACAAGATTTTCATAACCGCCCAGGCCATGAAACCGTCTTCCTTAGACCGCCGTTACTGATTCGGATAACCCAAATAATGAGTATTTTTCAGGACCACGGACAGCAGCAGACCCGGTTTGCGGGATTTCACTCAGCCCAGGTTATTGTTGCTTTGAGGGTACAGCACGTTAGGCTACGATACCACAGATATTTCCAACCTTTATTCTTTGCGATCCTAAGCGGCAATTAGGGTTGTGTTACAAGGGGAATTTGTGAATTTGAACATTGCCTCCTTCAGTGATAAATGTGAGAATGTATGTGCTCTACGTCTCAATGAATGTCTCAATCTCAGGAGAGGTTTAACTACGTGGTTGTATATCCCTTACGCATAGAACAGTGGCGGAATTCCACAGTTGTTACACGAAATATATACATACGTAGTCAGTGTTTTTTTTCTTTACGCTTTCTCTTATATGCATCCCAAAAACAGAGGTGTTGCTTTCAAGCCACACGTAGTTGTAGTTACCCCTGAGGTGCTGACTGATGTTTTTCTGCAGGTACTCTCTGTGTCTCGGTAGTTCACTCCCAGGGGTGAGTTGGAACTGCTGCAGAGAGCTACTTCCATTGTCCGGTCAAGTTCGGGACTCACAACTCGTTTTCGTCTTCTTGCATTTAAATTCCTCGCAACAATGTCAAAATGAGTGAAATCGGGATGTGACTAGCCTCTTCTTCCATTGCCTTCCATAACCCAGCGCTCTCACGTCAGACCAACACTGTATTTCCTGCTGCAGTCATTTACTAAACTCAAAAAAAGCACCTCTCCTTTGAACACACGCCCACATAACGTTGTTATTGGTCTACATGTTGCTCCAACTAGTTAGGCTACGGCTCGGATTGGAGAGAGGGCTTGTCATCTGGAGAGTTTTAATGTCCCGCGCATTGGTATGGAACTAGAGAATAGTCCATGATTAATCAAATGTTAAATTATCATATTTCTATAAACTTTTTAGTTTCTTTAACTGTTTGCACACCCCGGGTCTACACTGGTTGACGTGTTAAAATGTTCTAAATCAAATCACATTTTATTGGTCACATAACCATGGTTAGCAGATATTATTGCGAGTGTAGCGAAATGCTTGTGACAGACTATACAACTATTATGTAATTATTCTTTTTTTCCCTTTTTGATGGGAATTTGTCAGCCGGCATGAAGTATTTTCATTTTTATTTAAATGTTCTTGTGGGTTACTTTTTGATTGACAAGTGAGCGTTGCAAGGGCGGCAAAAAAAAGGAAGCAGAAAGAAAGTATTCTGTTCAATATCATGCTTCGTTGCCTCCACTTGTATTTTCTGTTTGATCCTTGTTGTATAATCGATATTGTTTCCCTCCATGCAGACATTTATTAAAGAGAGGCTCTCTCCCCCTCTGTCTCTGCAGTAGCGGTATTTCATCGGCACCGCTGTCCACATTGTCCATTGAAACGTGATTCGGTTTTTAATGCAGCTCTCTTTCGGGAACGCAGTCACTAAATATCACGTGGCACACGGACGGTTGAGAAAGAATGGAATTACGCACGATTAGAATACGGATGGATATATGGTGCTTTTGTTCGTTCTCATCCACAGTATTCAACAGGAATCCGCCTCGTCCTATTGAGGAAACAGATACGTGTTTGCATCGTTTATCTCAAATAGAGACTCTAGTTCGTAGCTAAAGTGAGTCGAGGACTTGTATAATTGAATACTCTTCAGTCAACCACCTGGATGATATACATTAAATAAATGCTTTGCTGTGAGTTTTCGAAAATACAACATTTCCCATTTGGGCTCCTAAATATGACATTACGTAATGATTGTGTTTAATCCTTTTTGAGTGCACTAATGACCATTACCCAAGAAGTTATCTAAGAAAATAAATACATTAAGAAAATATCTGAGCTTAAATATAATTAGCTCTTGCTCTGAAAGGATAAACAACAGTTGGCCATATTATCCCATAACAATGACATTAAATAAGCTTTTTTATATATTTTTCAAGGGCTCCTTAAATCATGCCCTTAGGCCAGGGGTTCTCAAACGTTTTGAGGCTGGAGAGCCCTTTTGTGATAGAAAATTCACCAGGGACCCCCTCATAATCAGAACACACCTTGAGTGAGATCAAATTGCATAGTTCTGCTATGCCTTAATAATTAGTGGATGGCTGGACGAACCAAGTCTCTGGCCCTAGGAAGGAACATTTTAAAGGCCCGCCTCTTGGCATCGGAGAGAAAATGTACCAGTTTTCAAGAAAATTTCATGTAATTTTACAGATTTTGTCGTCATGGAGCAGAAATATGTTTGTTGTTGTTGCAGCTTAAAACTAATATCCTACAATACTACACATTTTGCCACGAGACAGAGAGAAAATATTAAATTACAGTCCATTTATGTCACACACAAAAATATAGACATTTTTGGAGAACACAAGAAGTATTGAGTTGAAAAGAGAATTGGTGCAGTACTGTGCAAACCAATATCCCTGTAAAATGCTGATCAGACTGGACACATCGCGTGCGCGAGCGTTGCAAAAATAAATGTTATTCAATCATTGCACCCACACTGCTATCGCGGGCGTCAGCGAACATCTGTGTAGCGGGGCGCTAAAATGGAAATTGGTTCTATTTGTGATGCTCAACGCGTTGCAAGTCCAGCCTCTCCCATCTCCTCATTGGTTTTTAGGAGCATATACCTACGTGGGTGATTGAAAGATGACCTTAGGTCCACACTCCAGTAGGTTCTATAAAGTTGGCTGCCAACCGCCATATGAAGTCAAAGAAGAAAAAGAAGGCTGAAGGAAGGAGGAGAGATGACGAGAAACGAATTCGGTTTACAGTTTTATCTGTGGATTAATTGTCGGAGACCTCAGGTAAAATAGCAACCCAATATTTATATACCAGGACAAATTAGCTAGCAACAGAAAGCAAGCTAGCTAAATTGCCATAAATGTTTAATGCTTTTTGACCTGTCCCCAAATTAATTGGTTCAGAGTTTGTTTTGATATTTCAACCTGCGTGTCCTGATCGTTTTGGTGTGGGTGAACAAAATCAACTTGCGCGTGATAACACGTGTGCGGTCTGGTCAACATTTAACACCATTCTCAGACTGGACGTGCGGGAGCGCCAGGGTGCGCTATCGTGCACACATTGATTTTGTCTCCCCACACCAAACGTGATCACGGCACGCAGGTTAAAATATCAAAACACACTCTGAACCAACTATATTAATTTGGGGACAGGTCGAAAAGCATGAAACATTTATGGCAATTTAGCTAGCTAGCTTGCAGTTGCTAGCTAATTTGTCCTATTTAGCTAGCTTGCTGTTGCTAGCTCATTTGTCCTGGGATATAAATGTTGAGTTGTTATTTTACCTGAAATGCACAAGGTCCTCTACTCCGACAGTTAATCCACACATAAAACGATCAACCAAATTGTTTCTAGTCATCCCTCCTTCTTCCAGGCTTTTTCTTCTTGGCGATTGGCATCTAACTTTCATAGGATTACCACAACAACAGACCGACCTCAGTTCATCTTTCAATGACCCACGTGGGTATTACCAATGAGGAGATGGGAGAGGCAGGACTTGCAGCGTCACAAATAGAACAGACTTCTATTTTAGCGCCTTGGAAACGCAGACGCTCATTGGTGCGAGGGAACAGTGTGGGTGAAATGATTGAATAACATGTATGTGTACATTTATTTTGTGACGCGAGCGGTGTGGTCAGTATGTAAGCCTCCCAGGCCCACGCTGCTCAGGGTTAAGAAATTGCAGATAAATCATTTTAGGGTCGTTCTACCAATTCCACCAAGATTTCACCGAATATTAACATTCTCTCATAAAGAGCACATTGTCAACATCATAAAAAACATGTATTCCCACCTCAAGAGGTTAAATAAAAAAATTAAATAAAAACTCTATTAAGTGCAAAATAAGGCAACAGGGTTGACAATATTTTCTTTAATCAACCATAAATCCAAGGGGAACTGAAGCTTGTTGTGTGCAACAGGAAGTGGCAATTGAATGCAAGCTTAACAAAAAATATTACATTGTTAAAACATTTCTAGCCTGTCTGTCTATGGGCAAGCAAAAAGGGTTGCCTTGTTATGCTCAGCCCACTCAGTCTTCCACCACAAAACACCAGGAAATGGCCAAAAAGACGAGGACCAGCTCACATGCTTTTACTCTGTGAATTGACTATTAGATGTTCAATGTTTTTTTAAATAAATCGTTTCACCCTATTAAAACAAGAGTTCAGTTCACATAACAGGGTTGACCCATAAAATGAGAGACTGACATAAATGAATCACTATTTACCTATAATAAATAATAATCTTTAAGAAATGACTTTGTCAAAGCAACTAAATAACTAGGACTTTACAGTGACGGTGAAACTTTGAACACAGGGTTGACGGAGGGACATGTCAAAATGCTTGAGTTTTGCCATTTTAGTAAGCCGTTATTCACATTAAAAAAGTCTTATTTATTGAATTCTCCATGTGGCCTATATTAAAGGGCACCTCATTTAATATAACAGGCTTTTAAAAGTCAATATTGGTGCACTAAAATATCAAAGGGCACATTGTGGGAAAACCCATTACATTGTATTGTATTACATCCTCTATACATATTTCATGGCTCCCTTGGCCAAAATGAGTTTAATCTGTTAGCGTTACTCATGAAAAAAATATTAAATTAAATATTTTTTTTTATATGAGTGTACAAAACATTAAGAACACCTTCCTTTACCACCCTATAGAATAGATTATAAACTGGGTGGTTTGAACCCTGAATGCTGATTGGCTGACAGCCGTGGTATATCAGTCCGTATTCCACCGGTATGACAAAACATGTCTTTTTACTGCTCTAATTCCGTTGGCAAACAGTTTATAACAGCAATAAGGCACCTTGGGGGTTTGTGGTATATGGCCAATATACCACGGCAAAGGGCTGTATCCAGGCACTCCACGTTGCGTCGTGCATAAGAACAGCCCTTAGCTGTGGTATATTGGCCATATATCACTCCCCCTCAGACCTTATTGCTTAAATATTTAATTCATCATACATTATATACATCCTGATATTTACCACCCTATAGACTAGAATATATCATACATTATACATTAAATACATCCAGATATTTCCCATTCAGTCTTCCTCCTCCTATTGATCTCTTGTTGATCCTCAGGCTCTTCCCTCAATAGGGTTTTGTCCTAAATGGTACCCTATTAACTTTATAGTGCACTATGTTTGACCAGAGCCCTTTGGACTCCTATGGGCCCTGGTCAGGAGTACAGCACTATATAGGGGTTAGGGTGTCAGGGTGTCAGGGAATAGGGTGTCAGGGCGTAAGGTGTCAGGGTGTCAGGGAGTAGGGTGTCAGGGCGTAGGGTATCAGGGCGTAGGGAGTCAGGGCGTAGGGTGTCAGGGCGTAGGGTATCAGGGCGTAGGGTGTCAGGGCGTAGGGTGTCAGGGAATAGGGTGTCAGGGCGTAGGGTATCAGGGCGTAGGGTGTCAGGGCGTAGGGTGTCAGGGCGTAGGGTGTCAGGGCGTAGGGTATCAGGGCGTAGGGTGTCAGGGAATAGGGTGTTATTTGGGATGCAGAGACTATGGTGTCAGGGAATAGAGTGTCAGGGAATAGAGTGTAATTTGGGATGCACACAGTCTAGTCATACAGAGAATGTTGTGATTAGTTAGTACTAATATGAATATTTTTTTTACAAAGGCTATTCAGCAATAACAAACATATCCTTGTTCGTCACATGATTAGTATTATTATTATTTATTTATTTTTTTTGGGGGGGTTCTGATGAAAAAAATGACATCTCCACTGTTACATGCTAGAGGTGGATCACAAAGCACTTCCTCCACTTTTCATTGAAGCACGCTTGACATCATCACATTGTAAATCCCCTCATATAACACACGATTCCCTTTCTGCAATCAACCTTAACCTTGAGTTATGGCACAGCTACCTCTGGCAATCACATTAAAAGCCACATTTCTTTACATTCACACAAAGGGACCACATTTAGCAATCTCCCTAATTTAACCAGACTGATAAATTGTAGAGCTACAACCTGGTCTCTACAGCCATAGAGGAGAGGTCTCTGTGTCCTTGCATCAGCAGCCATTGTCCATGGGGACATATTATTATAGGCATTAGCTCTGCGTTTGGTAAGACATCAACGATTACAAAGTCAAATGCATTTTAACCTGGGAGTCCATTACTTTCTATTGTAGAAGTATAGTCTTTACCACAGGTAAAATGTGTCAAAGTGCCTCAATTACGTATTGAGCTTCTACTGCATTGAAATATATGATCATATGTTAAAACGTAATACTGTGAATGAACCATTAATATCATCGGTGACCCCAAGGTCAAGGTTACCGGTTTTCAGCAATGGACACCGAATATTTCCTGTTGTCCGTTTCTGAGCTCGGTTGTACATTGTACTGTAAGTGTCAGAAGATTATCACAGTGGTAGAAGGAGAGTAAACAGGCAACATATTCTCTGTAGTGCTTTGGGAAAAAGGTCCTTTCATTTCATTAATCAAAACCGCCATACGGCTCCAATATTAAAATCAATGACTTAATTTATTCAGGGGGAGAAAAATGAACTTGTCACTGGACATAATTGTATGCTCATGGAAGAAGAAGAGAGAGAGAGAGAGAGAGAGAGAGCCTGCGTGTTTTGAGTTATAGAGATCTATCAGGAAATAATGATCAATGATCAAAATGCATGGGCTCATGGGGTATGTGTGTGTGTGTGTGTGTGTGTGTGTGTGTGTGTGTGTGTGTGTGTGTGTGTGTGTGTGTGTGTGTTTTGGTCACTATAGACTATACATATTCCAGAGTTAGAAGAGACAGCCAGACAAACAAACCAGAGTTAGGTTACCACACCATATGGCTGAGATTTATAAATACACTGAAAGTCTTCAGCTCCTCTCCACCCAACTACAGAGTGAAACCTGGCTCGTTATTCCCCTGTGCTGAACTAATACCTCTCTGCCCTAAGCCAGGAGATGCTCTCTGCTGTGAACTACAGCACAGAGATTGTATCATGGATAATACATGAGATACAACTGCTTGTTTTATTGGTCAGATAAGGATACTACTACATTTCCCTCAGGTGAAACATTTAAAATGCATTCTGGGGATTACAGTGGAAGTTGAAAGTTTAGAGGTATCACAACAACACATCTGGATGTTTGATTGGTGTTTTGTAATTCTGCATGGGGGGGGGTCGCTTTTGCTCTTTCACTGATATCTAGGAAATGTCAAAGTTATCCTTCATGTTGTCATATTGTGCTGCATGGTTTTTTCTTCTGTTTACCGGATTAGGGTTGTGCCCTGTCGGAAACGCTAAGATAAAAAAATACCTCCTATATTCATCCCCTTGTGTAGCCAGGCTAGATTATGATCTACAGCACACTGAGTGAAAAATATATATATGAGGAGTTATATGTGGTCTAGGAGTCAGAGGGTCATTCGTGTCATTTTATCAATTTCAAGACAAAACACTCATGGGGTTCAGAATGTTACAGTCTTCCTTGCAAGGCTCACTGGTAGCTCACATGTACAGTCGTGGCCGAAAGTTTAGAAAATTACACAAATATTGATTTTCACAAAGTCTGCTGCCTCAGTTTGTATGATGGCAATTTGCATATACTCCAGAATGTTATGAAGAGTGATCAGATGAATTGCTATTAATTACAAAGTCCCTCGTTGCCATGCAAATGAACTGAATCCCCATAAAACATTTCCACTGCATTTCAGCTCTGCCAAAAAAGGACCAGCTGATATCATGTCAGTGATTCCCTCGTTAACTCAGGTGTGTGTTGACGAGGACGAGGCTGGAGATCAGTCTGTCATGCTGATTGAGTTCAATAACAGACTGGAAGCTTCAAAAGGAGGGTGGTGCTTGGAATCATTGTTCTTCCTCTGTCAACCATGGTTACCTGCAAGGAAACACGTGCCGTCATCATTACTTTGCACAAAAAGGGCTTCACAGGCAAGGATATTGCTGCCAGTAAGATTGTACCTAAATCAACCATTTATCGGATCATCAAGAACTTCAAGGAGAGCGGTTCAATTGTTGTGAAGAAGGCTTCAGGGCACCCAAGAAAGACTGGCAAGCGCCAGAATCATCTCCTAAAGTTGATTCAGCTGCGGGATCGGGGAACCACCAGTACAGAGCTTGCTCAGGAATGGCAGCAGGCAGGTGGGAGTGCATCTGCATGCACAGTGAGGCAAAGACCTTTGTGGAGGATGGCTTGGTGTCAAGAAGGGCTGCAAAGAAGCCACTTCTCTCCAGGAAAAACATCAGGGACAGACTGATATTCTGCAAAAGGTACAGGGATTGGAATGCTGAGGACTGGGGTCATTTTCTCTGATGAATCCCATTTCCGATTGTTTGAGACATCCGGAAAAAACCCACAGATTCTGACAAACTCCAAGCATTGATTATGCAAGAAT
>NC_088400.1:10000547-10005547 GCF_034236695.1 Oncorhynchus nerka | reverse complement strand
CAAATTTTTACTTAAACTTAACATTTTTTAGTTGGCCCAAAGCTCCAACATATTGTGTTTGATCAAATGGTCTCATATGTTCATCCTACTACAAATGATTATTTGGCATCTTAGCTAAAACAAAAAAGGCTGTGGAACTAGTTACACACACAATGCTTTAACATATAATGTTTTCAGCTTACATATTTGACACACGTGATTGCATTGTGCATGTTCATTTATATAGTCATTCAAATTCAAAATGTCCTCACCTGGGATTTGAACTAACCTCTTGGTTCACAGCATTCCAATCTTCCTTCTACACCACCATGTACTGTGAACTGATTCAGCCTGTATTGCTACACGTTGCATTTCAAAGTAAATCTCAGTTCTGTTAAAAGTACACTCATAAAAACTATTTTATTTCTCATTTTATTTCTCATTCAGGAGTACTATTAAAACAGAGTAATATGCACCACCAACATTAGACACCTTTACAGAAAAACATCATATTACTTAAATATGTCAATCAAATCAATGAAGAGAGAATAGTCAGAAGAACTGATGAATGACACAGACATACAAAGTGGTTTAGCAGGAAGACTGGAAGGCCATCATCAAAGAGGTTGAGAGTTTCAATTCCAGATGAGGACATGTTGAATAATAACTAAACAGTTTTAGTTCAGGTTAAAGCTTGGACAGAAAAGTTGAGTCAACTAAAACAAAACTCTGGAACCACTTACTGAATAACAACTAGCTGAAACAACTAGACTTGTGGGTGCTTTTTGTTTTTACACTCTTGTCTCTAAATAACTCTACTTGCAATATGTCATTATTAGTGGGAGGTTGAGAAGCAATGATGAGTTTTTGTATTTTGGTATTTATATTGATGTTGTATACAGATGTGGTACACGGCTCTTAATCAGCCTGTTGCAGGAGAACTTTCCTGCAATGCAGGACACTTTAAACGTGTAGTGTACATGTATTTGAAGATGATTCAAATCAAAAATAATCCAACCATTTTTACGTGATGTTTAGGCCTACTTGTCACCAGTAGCTGTGTGTGGGTAAGATCAAAGGAGGATATAGTGATATATATATATATATATATATATATATATATATATATATATATATATATATATATAGTGATATACTGTGTGTATATATATATATATATATATATATATATATATATATAGTGATATACTGTGATATATATACATATATATACATATAGTGATATACTGTGTGTATATATATATATATATATATATATATATATATATATATAGTGATATACTGTGATATATATACATATATATATATATAGTGATATACTGTGTGTATATATATATATATATATATATATATATATATATATATATATAGTGATATACTGTGATATATATACATATATATACATATAGTGATATATATGCCAAGACAATAAGAAGACACAGTTGCAGAATAAATTCAACCACACCTTTTTTTTTCATCACAATACCGGAGAACCACCTCTGTCCAGGGAAGTCCACAAAACATATTGCAGGTAACCTAACACTTACATGACCTATAGTGTGGTCAAGGAAGTTAATGTTTCCCACATTTTGGAAACATTATCATCTTTTATGAATGTAAGCTAAATATAATGTGTCTGTCCATGGTTCTGATTTCTCTGTGCGTGTGTGTGTGTGTGTGCGCGTGTGCGTGTGGGTGCGTGTTCGTGCAAGTAGAAAAAACATGTTGATTCACCGTACTTGTAGAGAACCGCCAATGCCATCCTCCTCAGTTTCATGTTGATGAAAAGGTCTATCACTCTCAGAGGGGCACTGCTTTGCTCGCTTGGACGATTTCTCCGGTGAGATACACTCAGCCTCTTGCCAATTGAAGGCAAATTATGAAACACAGAGAGACAGAATATACATTTGTATTTTATTTTGGGGAAGCTTGGCTTCCCTTGGCATCCATGAATACACACCACTGCTGGTCACACACACAAGTGTTAGCTAGCTACATGCTAATGTCCGGTTGGCTACTTCATCCATCCAGTGTCTGTTCTGTTTGATCAGTTAGTTTATAGCTAACAGCAACATACTTTACAACACAGAGAGAGCGATGAATCGCTATCTCACTGTCAAGATGGCCGCCAGTCTCTCTTCTCTCTTGCCCAGTTCCATCAGAACCGGGGGGTGATGTCATAGTAGCAGGTTGTGGAGGGAGTGGAAGGCTGTCTGCTAATTACAGTGAGTGCTTTGTTCTGCATTCCTTTAGTGATCTGTGTGCCTCGCACTGCCTCACTGTTCTTGACATTCACATCAATAGCAGTTTGAGGATGATGCATTCTCTGCAGCACCAACATCACATCTCAAACCACCCCCCCTCCCTCGTCCTGGACTGACTGATTAGAAATTCTACTACTATTTGTTATGAAAGCGAGGGCTACATATGGTGAAAGGTCAGAGAAGGAGAAATCTGTTGCTGATACAAAACTGTAAGAGGTACCAGTAGGCTAAGATACAGTAGTAGCAACATCTACCGTAGCAACATCTACCGTAGCAACAGCTGTCGTAAGATTCTGTCGACATATTATTTTTGCTGAATCCTAATTTAAATTCATTCTAATAAGACATCATTTCACCGCCGGTGATTTCAACTTCCGGTTGTCAAGACATTTTAGTTGACAACCATTGGCACACGTAGACCGCTCCTGTATACTGATCTTCCTAGAGGCTGCATAGAGGTTTCCCATAGTTTAACCACATAACAGGCCTGGTCTGAAAGGAATTGAGACATTTACAGGTGTTTAATCAACATACATATCAATGTTTTAAATAGAAAAAAAATTAAGGAGAAATAAGACAACAATACTTGCATGTACGTATTGTTTAGGGGCGGCAGGGTAGCCTAGTGGTTAGTTCAAATCTCCGAGCTGACAAGGTACAAATCTGTCGTTCTGCCCCTGAACAGGCAGTTAACCCACTGTTCCTAGGCCGTCATTGAAAATAAGAATTTGTTCTTAATTAACAAACTTGCCTAGTTAAATAAAGGTAAAGTTTAGTGTCGTCTCTCTACTCTAAAGTATTGGCTAAACAGTTTGAAGGGTGACGAGTGTTATACAGAGGATTGCATTTCCTGGTTTCTTTCCTTTTGCGATTGACTTCACTTGTGAGCCTCCCCTCACCCTGTCTTAGATCGTGATGCTGAGTGATAAATTACACCCTGAGATTAAAGCAATTTACCGTACGGAATGAAACAGCTTCATCGCTGTGGCCCCTCGGTCTTATCAATATCAGGGACTTTGCTGTGAATTATACTTTGATCATGGCAACAATCTATGTTCCCATTAGTTCCCAAGCCAAGACTAGACTGGTGGAAAATTGTACAAGCAACTGTCTGTGTGAAAGATGGCAAATGTCAAATAGATATTTCCTCCAGAGAGAGAGAGAGGCAGTGTTAACAAGGGCCGGATCTGGCGCACTTGCATCACATTCACTGCTGTAGTAGAAGGAATCCAAGAGAGGAGGGAGAAAATTAACATGAGATGCTCCAGTACATATGAAAACATTTTTAATCAGATTAGTCACGTCTGTTTCAACAAATATGTTTAAGTGCATCTTTAAAGGGGAATATTATACTTCCGAAACAACTGGGGCTAAGTTATATCCCAAATGATACCCTTTTTCTTATTTAGTCCACTACTTTCGACCAGATTCCTAAATAAGGAATACCATTTGGGACACGGACTGTATCAAGAAACTGTCAGGATTTGGCCAGGGTTGTTCCGGTTTTTGGTCACTAGATGCCCCTTTGTGCCTTTTGACCTTTTGTTTTCCCTTGATCCCCATTATTATTTGCACCTGTGCCTCGTTTCCCCTGATTGTATTTAAACCCTTTGTTTTCCTCAGTCCTTTGCTCTGTGTTTGTATGTTAGCACCCAGCCCTAGTATTCTGTGAACTCTTGTTGATCCCGGTGGACGCTCTTGTGGAATTCTGTTTTTTGTTCTTGTTTATTTATTTTTGAGTATCTTTTGAGGCTTTTTGTGCTATACCTACCACCTTGTGGATTTACCTTTTTGTCTTGGAGGATTACCTTTGTTCTTGTGGAATTCCTTTTGAGGTTGTGGAGTTACATGTGTTCCTGAAGGACTTCACTTTTTACTTCATTAAATACATCGTCTCAAGTACTGCTGTGTCTGCCTCATCTTCTGGGTTCTGCCGACTATTCGTGGCTCAGTTGGTTAAGTGACTGTTTCTCACTCCGGAGACCCGGGTTCGTAACCGGGTCCTGACAGAAACACAGAGCCAAAAATGAACCCAGAGGCAGCCAGTTCCCAGGACCTTGTTGCCATGCTGTCCCACCACCAGGACACTGTCCAACGCCACGAAGCCGCCCTGGTTCAGCAAGAGGCCTTAATGGCTAGACATTCTCATCTTCTGTCGGAGATGCTGACTTCCATAAAGCAGATATCTGATCGACTTACCCCGGCAACAGTTCCCGTCCCAGTACCTCAGATTCACGTACCCATGGTAGTTAACCCTCTGGCTGAACCTCGTCTTCCACCTCCCCAACGGTTCTCAGGTGATCCAAGTGCTTGTAAAGGGTTTCTCACCCAATGTTCTCTCTCCTTCGAGCTGCAACCCTCGTCGTTCCCCACCGACCGGTCTAAGATCGCATATATCATCACCCTGCTGTCGGAAAAAGCCTTGGCCTGGGCTACTGCTGTGTGGGATGCCCATAGTTCCTGCTGTGCCAGCTACTCTGCCTTTGCTGAGGAATTCAAACGAGTGTTTCAAGGCCCAAGCAGTGGTCCTGACTCAGCCAAACAGCTCCTGACTCTCCACCAAGGTCGGCGCAGCGTGACGGACTATGCTATCCAGTTCCGCACGGTGGCAGCAGCGAGTGGCTGGAACAACGAGGCGCTCACGGTGTGCTTTCTGAAAGGCCTTTCCGACACTATCCAAGATGAACTGGCCACTCGGGAACCACCGGACAATCTCGAGTCCCTGATCAAGTTGGC
>NC_088400.1:9973747-10000447 GCF_034236695.1 Oncorhynchus nerka | reverse complement strand
AACCTTCCAGGGATCTTTTTTGAAATTCAATTTCTTTAATATCTTGGCCAAAATAGGCCTTGCAGATACAAGTGTCTTTTTTCCCTTCCCTCAGGGAACGCCTCGACAAGAAAGCAAGCTTCTCCATAGATGAAAAAGCTACTGTAGTCTACTGTACTCACTTGATATAGCATGAACACTTGATCTACTGTACTCACTTGATATAGCATAAACACTTGATCTACTGTACTCACTTGACATAGCATAAACACTTGATCTACTGTACTCACTTGATATAGCATGAACACTTGATTTTCTACAACATTGAATGGATTTACATTAAATGTAGCAATTTATGATACATTTCTATATCAGATAATCAAGTTTTTTTTTAAAGATGACAATACATTCAGACTATACTTTTACAAATGTTCCATCCCGAGAATAAATCAATTTTCCCCGGGTAACCTGGTATTTCCCGCCAAAACTGGAAGTGTCATTCAAAAGCATTATAAAGCATATAAATAGGCTCATGTCTGGATTTGATTTGAGCATTTTCAAAAATTCAAGCCTGATGCAACCTGAAGCCTGATTAAAGACATTTTATGAGCCCAAGCCCAAAAAAAGCCCAATGATTATGCCTTTATCCAATACATACAGTGCCTTCGGAAAGTATTCATACCCCTTAACGTTTTACAAATGTTCTTACTTTACGGCCTTATTCTAAAATTAATTAAATTGTTTTAATCTACACATCAATCTACACACAATACCCCATAATGATAAAGCAAAAACAGGTTTTTAGTCGTTTTTGCTAATTTATTAAAAATAAAAAACAGAAATATCACATTTAAGTATTCAGACCTTTTACTCAGTACTCTGTTTGAAGCACCTTTGGCAGCGATTACAAGCATCGAGTGTTCTTGGGTATGACGCTACAAGCCTGGCACACCTGTATTTATAGAGAGATAATTGATGAAGTGGCTTCGGGACAAGACTCTTGAATGTCCTTGAGTGGCCCAGCCAGAGCCAGCACTTGAACCCAATCAAACATCTCTGGAGAGACCTGAAAATAGCTGTGTAGCGTCGTTCCCCATCCAACCTGACAGAGCTTCAGAGGATCTGCAGAGAACATTGGGAGAAACTCCCCAAGCATTTCTAAAAACCTGCTTTAAAAAGAAAAAAATGTGTTTTTGCTTATCCGTTATTTTTATTTATTTTATGTAACCTTTATTTAACCTTCATTTAACCTTTATTTAATCAGACAAGTCAGTTAGGAACTAATTCTGATTTACAATGACGGCCTACTAAGAGGTAAAAAGCCTCCTGCAGGGACGGGGGCTGGGATTAAAAATTTAAATATAGGACAAAACACACAGCACGACAAGAGAGACACCACAACACTGCATTAAGAGAAACCTAAGACAACAACGTAGCATGGCAGCAACACATGTCAACACAGCATGGTAGCAACACAACATGGCAGCAGTAGAACAAAGCACGGTCCAAACATTATTGGGCACAGACAACAGCACAAAGGGCAAGAAGGTAGAGAGAACAGTATGTTACAGGATATAGTGTGTAGATTGATGAGGGGGAAAAAACAATTTAATACATTTTAGAATAAGGCTGTAACGTAACAAAATGTGTAAAAAGTAAAGGGGTCTGAATACTTTCCAAATTCACTGTACATACTGAGATGGACTGTCGGTCCCCACCATGACAGTTGATCATGCAGTGACCAGAGAGAGGGCCGTAGATAAACCCAGATTAAGACAAGGCATCTCATTTAACAGTTCCATTTCATGTCATGTTCATATAAATAATTTATTATAATATTTTATTATAATTTACCGGTTTCTTGCAGTTATTTATCATGGGCAAATGGAGTGGTTTTGGGGCAGTAAATCTCGGTAACGGGGTTCCTGCCATTCAAACCTAATTCAGACAGAACCACTTCAGAAAATACACTCAATAGTAACTCAACAGATCCTGAAACAGTCACTAGATATACTTACAACCTAGCAAAGCTAGTCAGATCATTGAGTGTTAATATTATTCTACAGAGGTAGGATCATAATTTGAGCCAGTTGTTAAAGCATGAAAATAATACTGCAACAACAGGAAATGTGATTTATTATGTGGATTATCTTTAATAAACATTTTTATAGGGGTTGATACATATTTTGTAAGGGAATATCAAGTCTGAAATGTCAAACTTCAGAAGCCTTCTTGAACCTAAAATACACTAAAAGTTTTAAATGTAATGCATTGATGGAAAATAGTCATGTAACAAGGTAATCAAAAGAATAACCTATATCTATAAAGGGCACAATGTTATTAAACCTCCGATGGGTGGTAGTGTTATTATACATAGTCTATAGGTGATAGTGTTATTATACCACATTTAGGTGATAGTGTTATTATATCTCCTATAGGTGATAGTGTTATTATACCACCTTTAGGTGATAGTGTTATTATATCTCCTATAGGTGATAGTGTTATTCTACCTCCTATAGGTGATAGTGTTATTATACCTCCTATAGGTGATAGTGTTATTATACCTCCTATAGGTGATAGTGTTATTATACCTCCTACAGGTGATAGTGTTATTATATCTCCTATAGGTGATAGTGTTATTATACATAGTCTATAGGTGGTAGTGTTATTATACCACCTTTAGGTGATAGTGTTATTATACCTCCTATAGGTGATAGTGTTATTATACCTCCTATAGGTGATAGTGTTATTATACCTCCTATAGGTGATAGTGTTATTATACCTCCTATAGGTGATAGTGTTATTCTACCTCCTATAGGTGATAGTGTTATTCTACCTCCTATAGGTGATAGTGTTATTATACCTCCTATAGGTGATAGTGTTATTCTACCTCCTATAGGTGATATTCTACCTCCTACAGGTGATAGTGTTATTATATCTCCTATAGGTGATAGTGTTATTATACATAGTCTATAGGTGGTAGTGTTATTATACCACCTTTAGGTGATAGTGTTATTATACCTCCTATAGGTGATAGTGTTATTATACCTCCTATAGGTGATAGTGTTATTATACCTCCTATAGGTGATAGTGTTATTATACCTCCTATAGGTGATAGTGTTATTATACCTCCTATAGGTGATAGTGTTATTATATCTCCTATAGGTGATAGTGATATTATACCTCCTATAGGTGATAGTGTTATTATACCCCCTATAGGTTATAGTGTTATTATACATAGTCTATAGGTGATAGTGTTATTATACATAGTCTATAGGTGATAGTGTTATTATACCTCCTATATGTGATAGTGTTATTATACCTCCTATAGGTGATAGTGTTATTCTACCTCCTATAGGTGATAGTGTTATTATACCTCCTATAGGTGATAGTGTTATTCTACCTCCTATAGGTGATAGTGTTATTCTACCTCCTACAGGTGATAGTGTTATTATATCTCCTATAGGTGATAGTGTTATTATACATAGTCTATAGGTGGTAGTGTTATTATACCACCTTTAGGTGATAGTGTTATTATACCTCCTATAGGTTATAGTGTTATTATACCTCCTATAGGTGATAGTGTTATTATACCTCCTATAGGTGATAGTGTTATTCTACCTCCTACAGGTGATAGTGTTATTATATCTCCTATAGGTTATAGTGTTATTATACATAGTCTATAGGTGGTAGTGTTATTATACCACCTTTAGGTGATAGTGTTATTATACCTCCTATAGGTGATAGTGTTATTATACCTCCTATAGGTGATAGTGTTATTATACCTCCTATAGGTGATAGTGTTATTATACCTCCTATAGGTGATAGTGTTATTATACCTCCTATAGGTGATAGTGTTATTATATCTCCTATAGGTGATAGTGATATTATACCTCCTATAGGTGATAGTGTTATTATACCCCCTATAGGTTATAGTGTTATTATACATAGTCTATAGGTGATAGTGTTATTATACCACCTTTAGGTGATAGTGTTATTATACCTCCTATAGGCGATAGTGTTATTATACCACCTTTAGGTGATAGTGTTATTATATCTCCTATAGGTGATAGTGTTATTATACATAGTCTATAGGTCATAGTGATATTATACCTCCTATAGGTGATAGTGTTATTATACCTCCTATCGGTGATATTGTTATTATACATAGTCTATAGGTGATAGTGTTATTATACCTCATATAGGTGATAGTGTTATTATACCTCCTATAGGTGATAGTGTTATTATACCTCCTATAGGCGATAGTGTTATTATACCTCCTATAGGTGATAGTGTTATTATACCTCCTATATGTGATAGTGTTATTATACCTCCTATAGGCGATAGTGTTATTATACCTCCTATAGGTGATAGTGTTATTAATTTGTAAGTCGCTCTGGATAAGAGCGTCTGCTAAATGACTTAAATGTAAATGTAAAATTATACCTCCTATAGGTGATAGTGTTATTATACCTCCTATATGTGATAGTGTTATTATACCTCCTACAGGTGGTCGTGTTATTATATCTCCTATATGTGATAGTGTTATTATACCTCCTATAGGTGAAAGTGTTATTATACCTCCTACAGGTGGTCGTGTTATTATATCTCCTATATGTGATAGTGTTATTATACCTCCTATAGGTGATAGTGTTATTATACCTCCTATAGGTGATAGTGTTATTATACCCCCTATAGGTTATAGTGTTATTATACATAGTCTATAGGTGATAGTGTTATTATACATAGTCTATAGGCGATAGTGTTATTATACCACCTTTAGGTGATAGTGTTATTATATCTCCTATAGGTGATAGTGTTATTATACATAGTCTATAGGTCATAGTGATATTATATCTCCTATAGGTGATAGTGTTATTATACCTCCTATCGGTGATATTGTTATTATACATAGTCTATAGGTGATAGTGTTATTATACCTCATATAGGTGATAGTGTTATTATACCTCCTATAGGTGATAGTGTTATTATACCTCCTATAGGCGATAGTGTTATTATACCTCCTATAGGTGATAGTGTTATAATACCTCCTATATGTGATAGTGTTATTATACCTCCTATAGGCGATAGTGTTATTATACCTCCTATAGGTGATAGTGTTATTAATTTGTAAGTCGCTCTGGATAAGAGCGTCTGCTAAATGACTTAAATGTAAATGTAAAATTATACCTCCTATAGGTGATAGTGTTATTATACCTCCTATATGTGATAGTGTTATTATACCTCCTACAGGTGGTCGTGTTATTATATCTCCTATATGTGATAGTGTTATTATACCTCCTATAGGTGAAAGTGTTATTATACCTCCTACAGGTGGTCGTGTTATTATATCTCCTATATGTGATAGTGTTATTATACCTCCTATAGGTGATAGTGTTATTATACCTCCTATAGGTGATAGTGTTATTATACCTCCTACAGGTGGTCGTGTTATTATATCTCCTATATGTGATAGTGTTATTATACCTCCTATAGGTGATAGTGTTATTATACCTCATATAGGTGATAGTGTTATTACACCTATAGGTGATAGTGTTATTATATCTCCTATAGGTGATGGTGTTATTGTACCTCCTATAGGTGATGGTGTTATTCTACCTCCTACAGGTGGTAGTGTTATTATACCCCCTATAGGTGATAGTGTTATTATACCTCCTATAGGTGATAGTGTTATTACACCTCCTATAGGTGATAGTGTTATTATACCTCCTATAGGTGATGGTGTTATTGTACCTCCTATAGGTGATAGTGTTATTATACCTCCTATAAGTGATAGTGTTATTATACCTCCTATAGGTGATAGTGTTATTATACCTCCTATAGGTTATAGTGTTATTATACCTCCTATAGGCGATAGTGTTATTATACCTCCTATAGGTGATAGTGTTATTATACCCCCTATAGGTGATAGTGTTATTATATCTCCTATAGGTGATAGTGTTATTATACCTCCTATATGTGATAGTGTTATTATACCTCCTATATGTGATAGTGTTATTATACCTCCTATAGGTGATAGTGTTATTATACCTCCTATAGGTGATAGTGTTATTATACCTCCGATAGGTGATAGTGTTATTATACCTCCTATAGGTGATAGTGTTATTGTACCTCCTATAGGTGATAGTGTTATTCTACCTCCTATAGGTGATAGTGTTATTATACCTCCTATAGGTGATAGTGTTATTATACCTCCTATAGGTGATAGTGTTATTATACCTCCTATAGGTGGTAGTGTTATTATACCTCCTATAGGTGATAGTGTTATTATACCTCCTATAGGTGATAGTGTTATTATACCTCCTATAGGTGATAGTGTTATTACACCTCCTATAGGTGATAGTGTTATTATACCTCCTATAGGTGATAGTGTTATTCTACCTCCTATAGGTGATAGTGTTATTCTACCTCCTACAGGTGATAGTGTTATTATATCTCCTATAGGTGATAGTGTTATTATACATAGTCTATAGGTGGTAGTGTTATTATACCACCTTTAGGTGATAGTGTTATTATACCTCCTATAGGTTATAGTGTTATTATACCTCCTATAGGTGATAGTGTTATTATACCTCCTATAGGTGATAGTGTTATTCTACCTCCTACAGGTGATAGTGTTATTATATCTCCTATAGGTTATAGTGTTATTATACATAGTCTATAGGTGGTAGTGTTATTATACCACCTTTAGGTGATAGTGTTATTATACCTCCTATAGGTGATAGTCTTATTATACCTCCTATAGGTGATAGTGTTATTATACCTCCTATAGGTGATAGTGTTATTATACCTCCTATAGGTGATAGTGTTATTATACCTCCTATAGGTGATAGTGTTATTATATCTCCTATAGGTGATAGTGATATTATACCTCCTATAGGTGATAGTGTTATTATACCTCCTATAGGTTATAGTGTTATTATACATAGTCTATAGGTGATAGTGTTATTATACATAGTCTATAGGTGATAGTGTTATTATACCTCCTATATGTGATAGTGTTATTATACCTCCTATAGGTGATAGTGTTATTCTACCTCCTATAGGTGATAGTGTTATTATACCTCCTATAGGTGATAGTGTTATTCTACCTCCTATAGGTGATAGTGTTATTCTACCTCCTACAGGTGATAGTGTTATTATATCTCCTATAGGTGATAGTGTTATTATACATAGTCTATAGGTGGTAGTGTTATTATACCACCTTTAGGTGATAGTGTTATTATACCTCCTATAGGTTATAGTGTTATTATACCTCCTATAGGTGATAGTGTTATTATACCTCCTATAGGTGATAGTGTTATTCTACCTCCTACAGGTGATAGTGTTATTATATCTCCTATAGGTTATAGTGTTATTATACATAGTCTATAGGTGGTAGTGTTATTATACCACCTTTAGGTGATAGTGTTATTATACCTCCTATAGGTGATAGTGTTATTATACCTCCTATAGGTGATAGTGTTATTATACCTCCTATAGGTGATAGTGTTATTATACCTCCTATAGGTGATAGTGTTATTATATCTCCTATAGGTGATAGTGATATTATACCTCCTATAGGTGATAGTGTTATTATACCCCCTATAGGTTATAGTGTTATTATACATAGTCTATAGGTGATAGTGTTATTATACCACCTTTAGGTGATAGTGTTATTATACCTCCTATAGGCGATAGTGTTATTATACCACCTTTAGGTGATAGTGTTATTATATCTCCTATAGGTGATAGTGTTATTATACATAGTCTATAGGTCATAGTGATATTATACCTCCTATAGGTGATAGTGTTATTATACCTCCTATCGGTGATATTGTTATTATACATAGTCTATAGGTGATAGTGTTATTATACCTCATATAGGTGATAGTGTTATTATACCTCCTATAGGTGATAGTGTTATTATACCTCCTATAGGCGATAGTGTTATTATACCTCCTATAGGTGATAGTGTTATTATACCTCCTATATGTGATAGTGTTATTATACCTCCTATAGGCGATAGTGTTATTATACCTCCTATAGGTGATAGTGTTATTAATTTGTAAGTCGCTCTGGATAAGAGCGTCTGCTAAATGACTTAAATGTAAATGTAAAATTATACCTCCTATAGGTGATAGTGTTATTATACCTCCTATATGTGATAGTGTTATTATACCTCCTACAGGTGGTCGTGTTATTATATCTCCTATATGTGATAGTGTTATTATACCTCCTATAGGTGAAAGTGTTATTATACCTCCTACAGGTGGTCGTGTTATTATATCTCCTATATGTGATAGTGTTATTATACCTCCTATAGGTGATAGTGTTATTATACCTCCTATAGGTGATAGTGTTATTATACCTCCTATAGGTGATAGTGTTATTATACCTCCTATAGGTGATAGTGTTATTATACCTCCTATAGGTGATAGTGTTATTATACCTCCTATAGGTGATAGTGTTATTATATCTCCTATAGGTGATAGTGATATTATACCTCCTATAGGTGATAGTGTTATTATACCCCCTATAGGTTATAGTGTTATTATACATAGTCTATAGGTGATAGTGTTATTATACCACCTTTAGGTGATAGTGTTATTATACCTCCTATAGGCGATAGTGTTATTATACCACCTTTAGGTGATAGTGTTATTATATCTCCTATAGGTGATAGTGTTATTATACATAGTCTATAGGTCATAGTGATATTATACCTCCTATAGGTGATAGTGTTATTATACCTCCTATCGGTGATATTGTTATTATACATAGTCTATAGGTGATAGTGTTATTATACCTCATATAGGTGATAGTGTTATTATACCTCCTATAGGTGATAGTGTTATTATACCTCCTATAGGCGATAGTGTTATTATACCTCCTATAGGTGATAGTGTTATTATACCTCCTATATGTGATAGTGTTATTATACCTCCTATAGGCGATAGTGTTATTATACCTCCTGTAGGTGATAGTGTTATTAATTTGTAAGTCGCTCTGGATAAGAGCGTCTGCTAAATGACTTAAATGTAAATGTAAAATTATACCTCCTATAGGTGATAGTGTTATTATACCTCCTATATGTGATAGTGTTATTATACCTCCTACAGGTGGTCGTGTTATTATATCTCCTATATGTGATAGTGTTATTATACCTCCTATAGGTGAAAGTGTTATTATACCTCCTACAGGTGGTCGTGTTATTATATCTCCTATATGTGATAGTGTTATTATACCTCCTATAGGTGATAGTGTTATTATACCTCCTATAGGTGATAGTGTTATTATACCTCCTACAGGTGGTCGTGTTATTATATCTCCTATATGTGATAGTGTTATTATACCTCCTATAGGTGATAGTGTTATTACACCTCCTATAGGTGATAGTGTTATTATACCTCCTATAGGTGATGGTGTTATTGTACCTCCTATAGGTGATAGTGTTATTATACCTCCTATAGGTGATAGTGTTATTATACCTCCTATAGGTGATAGTGTTATTATACCTCCTATAGGTTATAGTGTTATTATACCTCCTATAGGCGATAGTGTTATTATACCTCCTATAGGTGATAGTGTTATTATACCCCCTATAGGTGATAGTGTTATTATATCTCCTATAGGTGATAGTGTTATTATACCTCCTATATGTGATAGTGTTATTATACCTCCTATATGTGATAGTGTTATTATACCTCCTATAGGTGATAGTGTTATTATACCTCCTATAGGTGATAGTGTTATTATACCTCCGATAGGTGATAGTGTTATTATACCTCCTATAGGTGATAGTGTTATTGTACCTCCTATAGGTGATAGTGTTATTCTACCTCCTATATGTGATAGTGTTATTATACCTCCTATAGGTGATAGTGTTATTATACCTCCTATAGGTGATAGTGTTATTATACCTCCTATAGGTGGTAGTGTTATTATACCTCCTATAGGTGATAGTGTTATTATACCTCCTATAGGTGATAGTGTTATTACACCTCCTATAGGTGACAGTGTTATTCTACCTCCTATAGGTGATAGTGTTATTTTACCTCCTATAGGTGATAGTGTTATTACACCTCCTATAGGTGATAGTGTTATTATACCTCCTATGGGTGATAGTGTTATTATACCTCCTATAGGTTATAGTGTTATTCTACATAGTCTATAGGTGATAGTGTTATTCTACCTCCTATAGGTGATAGTGTTATTACACCTCCTATAGGTGATAGTGTTATTATACCTCCTATGGGTGATAGTGTTATTATACCTCCTATAGGTTATAGTGTTATTCTACATAGTCTATAGGTGATAGTGTTATTCTACCTCCTATAGGTGATAGTGTTATTATACCTCCTATGGGTGATAGTGTTATTATACCTCCTATAGGTTATAGTGTTATTCTACATAGTCTATAGGTGATAGTGTTGTTATACCTCCTATATGTGATAGTGTTATTATACCTCCTATAGGTGATAGTGTTATTCTACCTCCTATAGGTGATAGTGTTATTATACCTCCTATAGGTGATAGTGTTATTATACCTCCTATAGGTGATAGTGTTATTATACCTCCTATAGGTGGTAGTGTTATTATACCTCCTATAGGTGATAGTGTTATTATACCTCCTATAGGTGATAGTGTTATTATACCTCCTATAGGTGATAGTGTTATTACACCTCCTATAGGTGACAGTGTTATTCTACCTCCTATAGGTGATAGTGTTATTTTACCTCCTATAGGTGATAGTGTTATTACACCTCCTATAGGTGATAGTGTTATTATACCTCCTATGGGTGATAGTGTTATTATACCTTCTATAGGTTATAGTGTTATTCTACATAGTCTATAGGTGATAGTGTTATTCTACCTCCTATAGGTGATAGTGTTATTACACCTCCTATAGGTGATAGTGTTATTATACCTCCTATGGGTGATAGTGTTATTATACCTCCTATAGGTTATAGTGTTATTCTACATAGTCTATAGGTGATAGTGTTATTCTACCTCCTATAGGTGATAGTGTTATTATACCTCCTATGGGTGATAGTGTTATTATACCTCCTATAGGTTATAGTGTTATTCTACATAGTCTATAGGTGATAGTGTTGTTATACCTCCTATATGTGATAGTGTTATTATACCTCCTATATGTGATAGTGTTATTATACCTCCTATAGGTGATAGTGTTATTATACCTCCTATAGGTGATAGTGTTATTATACCTCCTATAGGTGATAGTGTTAGTATACCTCCTATAGGTGATAGTGTTATTGTACCTCCTATAGGTGATAGTGTTATTCTACCTCCTATAGGTGATAGTGTTATTCTACCTCCAATAGGTGATAGTGTTATTATACCTCCTATAGGTGGTAGTGTTATTATATCTCCTATAGGTGATAGTGTTATTATACCCCCTATAGGTGATAGTGTTATTATACCTCCTATAGGTGATAGTGTTATTATACCTCCTATAGGTGATAGTGTTATTATACCTCCTATAGGTGGTAGTGTTATTATACCTCCTATAGGTGATAGTGTTATTATACCTCCTATAGGTGGTAGTGTTATTATATCTCCTATACTGTAGGTGACAGTGTTGTCTAGTCTTTGGCATCATTAAACTGAAGATTTATCAAATAACTCTCTTTAAATTATTATTACTCGATTAAACTGATTAATCATGTAACTGTAATTCACTAGGAAGTTGGGGCACCAAGGAAAATATTCAGATTACAAAATTATAATATTCCTATTATAACTTTCAGATACTTAATATCTGATCAATTAGTCTTCAAATTAATAAATTATTATTTACCTCATGTTAGTCTCATTCCAAACGTCGTAAATTGTTGGTTATCTGCACGAACCCAGTCTTCACTATGAGTCATCCATACATCAATATTCTTAAATCATTTATTTACTAACTTGTTACAAACAGTAGATAGTTACAAGGAAATTATAACTGATTTTCCCTAGTGGGATAAACCGGTATCGCAGCTTGTTGGAGGGAAGTGGGGTTCAACTGAGATGAGACACTACAAAGTTGATAATTATAACAATTGAAATGCTAATCCTTTGCACATGAATGCTCACTCATTCGGGAATAATTGCAATCAATATATATATTTACGCTCGGGATCTCTGTTGAAAAGTTAGTTTCTGTTGGAGAGTCTGTCCGTCCTCTCTCTCTCTCTCTCTCTGTCGTGGTTAGAATGGATAGTTCAGAGTGACATTCATTCATGTCATTATAGAATAGATGTTTCAGCGGTTGTCGGTCTTCGCGTTCAATGATACCGAATTCCTAGCTGCAGACTAGTAATTAATATCAAAGACTTGTTCTTTTTCTGTCGGTTTCAATAGTCTAAGATTTTAACCACGTGGTATGGCTAAAAGATTCAGACATCTACTCAAACCTTGGCCCTCTCGTTATCGAGGTAAGCTGGTCTCAACCTTAGTCCTCTCGTAATTGAGAGAAACATGGTCTGTTGAGAAATTCTCAAGATGGGGGTTTTATTCGGAAGAGCAGAAAGTGGCCTGTCCCAGGACGCCAGACCATAACTGTGCTCATGGGCGGTCCTCTGATTTAGTTAAACTCCAAAGGGAATTGGAGGTTCCTTCATTAAACAGTCCAAAATCACATTACACAATTTCACAAACAGTATCATCCTCACTCATTCATCTTCTACAACAATTAGATGTAAGCCTCATATCTGAGGCTATTGTATAAACAGTGTTATGGTAATGTGGCCGTATTGTCTCCCATGAGTTTCACAAAATTGTACCAACGGACCAGTTCGTAGCTGGATTCTTCACCGATCTTTTATACCTTCTCCAGAACATAAATGATATTCGGACCTCATGTTCTGTGAGATAGAAGAAATTCCTTTGTTCTCTCTATGAAAACTCACTCTATCTCTGTGGCCATGAGGATATAATCTCCTCCAGGAATTTACGACCTGAGGTCGCAGCAGCCTGAATGTAGGAGACAGAGAGAGAGGGATGGTGCTCGCTGTACCCAAAGAGGGCAACGTTATGACAGTGTTATTATACCTGCTATAGGTGTTATTGTTTACCCCCTATTGGTGATAGTAGTATGACGGTTGGGTCTGGGTTACAGATTTCTGACTATAAAGATAGTCTAAAATGATGAAAACCATATCATGTTTACAAACTAAACCCTAGTGGTCGCTGTAATGTTAACATTTGAATTACTAGGCCACTTTCCCAGGATAGAAAACGGAGCACGTTTGAGTACCTTCTTCATAGACAGAATTCAATAGTTCATTTAACGGATGAACCCTTTGCCCTTGCCCACCCACACTGTTAAATCAATATGTATTTTATTGGTAATAAAACAGAGCACGTGCTGGTCCTCTTGTTAGTACACTCAGATGCCTTTTAACCCATTTTCAATAAAACGTCACAATAAGGTGTAAAGTGTCCGATTTGCCTGCTGGGGTGCAAGGAGACCCACAGCTTCGCTAAAACCCCTGACAACTGGGGGCTGTTTTCAAGGGATGTAATTTTTCCTCAAACCAATGTAGGCATACATAGTGAAGTTAGGTAACATGATCCCCTTTTCAACATTGTTTTTAAGAGTGTTTGCTGCCAACATACATGATAGGCTACATTGATTGATGGACCACGTCAAATTGGTTAGCTAGCTAATAACATGTCACGTCAATATGGCTAGTTAACAAGCTAATAACATATCCCGTCCATATGGCTTGTTAACAAGCTAATAACAGATCACGTCAATGACAGATCACGTCAATATGGCTAGTTAACAGGCTAATAACAGATCACATCAATGACAGATCACGTCAATATGGCTAGTTAACAGGCTAATAACAGATCACATCAATGACAGATCACGTCAATATGGCTAGTTAACAGGCTAATAACAGATCATGCCAATATGGCTAGTTAACAAGCTAATAGCAGATCACGTCAATAACAGATCACGTCAATATTGCTAGTTAATGAGCTAATAGCAGATCACATCAATAACAGATCACGTCAATATTGCTAGTTAATGAGCTAATAGCAGATCACATCAATAACAGATCACGTCAATATTGCTAGTTAATGAGCTAATAGCAGATCACATCAATAACAGATCACATAAATATGGCTAGTTAACAAGCTAATAAGAGATCACGTCAACATGACTAGTTAACAAGTTCGATATCCAGATATTGTTTGATTTGCTTGCCATCTATAGTGGTCATGACAGTAGTCTCACTGACAACTTTACCAGGAAGAGGACTTGCCGATGTAAAGCTCTGTCCAAAAGCCTAAACTTTGATGAAGCTAGTTAAATTATGTTGTTTTCTTAGCTAGCTACATGTCAAATGGATAGGTACCTTAAATAATGTAAAAGTACATAATCATTGATGTTTACTGATCGTAAAAAGCAGGGGAGCAACTTTCACATGTACCCCCACATTCTGAAATGGCATTTTTGTCCCCTCCCCAATTGTATAATTGTAATGTGATGCAAAACGAGGCAACGATGTGCTTTAGAACCATGCGGACGCCTCCGAGTGGTCGGGTAGGCTGTTTGGAGTGTTTATCAGACTGGATGAAAAATAAAACCTCTAAAAGTTGCACCCTGATAAAAGCATGCAGTTACTTCCTGTACAACCTTGATGATAGCGCTAAATGTGAGCAATTGTTTTGCATGGAATAATTGTAAATGTGGAGTTCTGACTATGCTCAATAGGTGATGATATTAAAACCAAGTGGGTACATTTATTTAACAATCCCTTGAAATATTTGCCCCACCAGCAGCCAAATTGAAGATATTGTGATGTTTTATTGAAAACAACCTGTTTGATCTAGTCCCAGTATAGTGAAGGTATGATGTAACCCATCTTATTAGATCTAGTCCCATTATAGTAGAGGTATGATGTAACCCATCTCATTAGATCTAGTCCCATTATAGTAGAGGTATGATGTAACCCATCTCATTAGATCTAGTCCCATTATAGTGGAGGTATGATGTAACCCATCGTATTAGATCTAGTCCCATTATAGTAGAGGTATGATGTAAACCCATCTCATTAGATCTAGTCCCATTATAGTGGAGGTATGATGTAACCCATCTCATTAGATCTAGTCCCATTATAGTGGAGGTATGATGTAACCCATCTCATTAGATCTAGTCCCATTATAGTAGAGGTATGATGTAACCCATCTCATTAGATCTAGTCCCATTATAGTAGAGGTATGATGTAACCCATCTCATTAGATCTAGTCCCATTATAGTGGAGGTATGATGTAACCCATCGTATTAGATCTAGTCCCATTATAGTAGAGGTATGATGTAACCCATCTCATTAGATCTAGTCCCATTATAGTAGAGGTATGATGTAACCCATCTCATTAGATCTAGTCCCATTATAGTGGAGGTATGATGTAACCCATCTCATTAGATCTAGTCCCATTATAGTAGGACACCTCAGGACAACAACAACAAGTTGTCGCTTTATGAAATGTACATAGATATAAACAAGCAGGAAAATGTGCACCCGGAGACTGCTTTTATTGTAGCTGACAATTGTAATTCCGTGTCACTAAGACATGTGATATCCAACTTTTATCAACAAGTCTCCTTTGTCACTAGGGGCGATAAAGTCCTAGACCGCTGTTATTCAAGCCACAAGCAAGTATATAAAAGGCCCTCCCTCGTCCGCCCTTCGGCAAATCAGATCATGTCTCTATACTCCTGCTTCCTGTTTACAAACAGACGTTCGTAGCAAATAAGTCTTCCGAATTGGAGGCTATGTTGCAGCATTGCTAGCACTGACACATACCCTACATTACTCATCTCATATGTATATACTGTACGCTATACCATCTACTGCATCCTGCCTATGCCGTTCGGCCATCACTCATTTATATATTTTTGTGTACATATTCGTATTCATTCCTTTACACTTGTGTGTATAATGTAGTTGTTGTGAAGTTGTTAGGTTAAGTTACATGTTAGATACTACTGCATGGTCGGAACTAGAAGCACAAGCATTTCGCTACACTTGCATTAACACCTGCTAACCATGTGTATGTGACATATAAATTTGATTTTGATTTGATTTGACTGCAATATGTTTTGGGAATCTGCCAATAGCATTGACAAGCTAACAACCTCCATCTCGGACTTGGATTTTGACTAGGGAAGTAGCGAACTTGCACTGTGGGAACAATGTTAGGTTTGCATTTCCTGATGAAGTCCGAGATGGAGGTTGTTAGCTTGTCAATGCTATTGGCAGATTCCCAAAACATATTGCAGTCAAATCAAATGATAAAGGCACATGATAAACTAAAGGACAGAGCTACCGCATACATGGCTAACGCGGATAACCCAGAGGCTACGGCTGAGGACAAGACCGCGTACAAGAAGTCTCGCTACGACCTCGGCAGAGCCATCAAACAGGCAAAAGGACAATATGGGAACGAGATGGAATCCTATTACACCAGCTCTGACGCACAACACATGTGGCAGGGGCCATTATCTATCCAACGATGCTGCTCTTCCAAACAATCTCAATGCATTTTCTGAATCTGGTCAACACTCACAAGGCCATGGGGTCAGACGGTATTCCAGGAAGCGTTCTCAGAGCATGTGCAGATCAGCTGGATGGCATATTCACGGTCATTTTCAACCTCTCCTTGGCCCAGTCTGTATCCCCAAATGTCTTAAGCTGACCACCATCATTCCTGTTCCCAAGAACTCTAACATGCTTACCACACCGCTCGTGTAAACGAGCATCCGCGTAGCGGGGCGCTAAAATAGAACTTGGTTCTATTTGTGACGCTCAATGCGCTGCAAGTCCTGCCTCTCAAATCTCCTCATTGGTTTTTAGGAGCATATACCCACGTGGGTGATTGAAAGATGAACTGAGGTCCACACTCCAGTTGGTTATAGTAATGCACCGTAAAGTTGGTTGCCAACCAGGGAATCAGGGAATCACCCGCAGCAAGAGCGATATTGTTGATATATACAGAGAAAAGAGTCGGCCCGAGAATTTAACCCTGTGGTACCCCCATAGAGACTGCCAGAGGTCCAGTCAACAGGCCCTCATATTTGACACACTGAACTCTATCTGAGAAGTAATTGTTGAACCAGGCGAGTCAGTCATTTGAGAAACCAAGGCTGTTGAGTCGGCCGATAAGAATGTGATGATTGATAGAGTCGAAAGCCTTGGCCAAGTCGATGAAGACGGCTGCACAGTACTGTCTTTTATCGATGGCAGTAATGATATCTTTTAGTACCTTGTGCGTGGCTGATGTGAACCTGTGACCAGCTCTAAAAACAGATTGCACAGCGGAGAAGGTACGGTGGGATTCGAAATGGTCAGTGATCTGTTTATTAACTTGTATTTTGAAGATTTTAGAAAGCAGGGCAGGATGGATATCGGTCTATAACAGTTTGGTTCTAGAGTGTCACCCCCTTTGAAGAGGGGGATGACCGCGGCAGCTTTCCAATCTTTAGGGATTTCGGACGATACGTTAGTGAGGTTGAACAGACTGGTAATAGGGGTTGCAACAATGGCGGCGGATAATGTTAGAAAGAAAGGGTCCAGATTGTCTTGCCCAGCTGATTTGTACAGGTCCAGGTTTTGCAGCTCTTTCAGAACATCTGCTATCTGAATTTGCATGAAGGAGAAGCTGGGGAGGCTTGGGCAAGTAGCTGCGGGGGGTGCGGAGCTGTTGGCTGTGGTTGGGGTAGCCAGGAGGAAAGCATGGCCAGCTGTAGAGAAATGCTTATTGAAATTCTCGATTTATCGTGGATTTATCGGTGGTGACAGTGTTACCTAGCCTCAGTGCAGTGGGTAGCAGGGAGGAGGTGCTCTTATTCTCCATAGACTTTACAGTGTCCCTTTTTTCAAATTTCTGTTTGAAAAAGCGAGCCTTTACTTTCCTGACTGACTGCGTGTATTGGTTCCTGACCTCCCTGAAAAGTTGCATATCGCGGGGACTATTCAATGCTAGTGCAGACCGCCACAGGATGTTTTTGTGCTGGTCGATGGCAGTCAGGTCTGGAGTGAACCAAGTGCTATATCTGCACTTAGGTCTACATTTTTTGAAAGGGGCATGCTTATTTACGATAGTGAGGAAATGACTTCTAAAGAACAACCAGGCATCCTCGACTGATAGGAGGAGGTCAATATCCTTCCAGGATACCTGGGCCAGGTCGATTAGAAAGGCCTGCTCGCAGAAGTCTGGTCAGCATGTAAGGTTATGTCCCAGAATGACTACCGACCTGTAGCACTAACATATGTAATCATGAAGTGCTTGAAAGGATGATCTTGGCATACATAACCGCCATCATCCCAGACACCCTGGAAGACCCACTTCAATTTGCATACTGCCACAACAGATCTACAGATGGTGCAATCTCAAATGCCCTCCACATTGCCCTCTCCCACCTGGACAAGAGAGATATCTACGTGAGAATGCTTTTCATCGACTACAGCTCAGTGTTCAGTCACACCATAGAGCCTTCCAATCTTGTCACCAAGCTCAAGTCCATTGGACTAAACACCGCCCTATGCAACTGGATCATAGACTTCCTGACGGGCAAACCCCAGGTGGTGAGAGTAGACAACAGATCCGCAGTCGAAGGGTCAACAGCTTCAATGACTCCAACCTAAGTGGATGTAAACTAGTTTTAATGACTCCAACCTAAGTGGATGTAAACTAGTTTTAATGACTCCAACCTAAGTGGATGTAAACTAGTTTTAATGACTCCAACCTAAGTGTATGTAAACTAGTTTTAATGACTCCAACCTAAGTGTATGTAAACTAGTTTTAATGACTCCAACCTAAGTGGATGTAAACTAGTTTTAATGACTCCAACCTAAGTGGATGTAAACTAGTTTTAATGACTCCAACCTAAGTGGATGTAAACTAGTTTTAATGACTCCAACCTAAGTGGATGTAAACTAGTTTTAATGACTCCAACCTAAGTGGATGTAAACTAGTTTTAATGACTCAACCTAAGTGGATGTAAACTAGTTTTAATGACTCCAACCTAAGTGGAGTTAAACTAGTTTTAATGACTCCAACCTAAGTGTATGTAAACTAGTTTTAATGACTCCAACCTAAGTGGATGTAAACTAGTTTTAATGACTCCAACCAAAGTGGATGTAAACTAGTTTTAATGACTCCAACCTAAGTGGATGTAAACTAGTTTTAATGACTCCAACCTAAGTGGATGTAAACTAGTTTTAATGACTCCAACCTAAGTGGATGTAAACTAGTTTTAATGACTCCAACCTAAGTGTATGTAAACTAGTTTTAATGACTCCAACCTAAGTGTATGTAAACTAGTTTTAATGACTCCAACCAAAGTGGATGTCTCCAACCTAAGTGGATGTAAACTAGTTTTGATGACTCCAACCTAAGTGGATGTAAACTAGTTTTAATGACTCCAACCTAAGTGGATGTAAACTAGTTTTAATGACTCCAACCTAAGTGGATGTAAACTAGTTTTAATGACTCCAACCTAAGTGGATGTAAACTAGTTTTAATGACTCCAACCTAAGTGGATGTAAACTAGTTTTGATGACTCCAACCTAAGTGGATGTAAACTAGTTTTAATGACTCCAACCTAAGTGGATGTAAACTAGTTTTAATGACTCCAACCTACGTGGATGTAAACTAGTTTTGATGACTCCAACCTAAGTGGATGTAAACTAGTTTTGATGACTCCAACCTAAGTGGATGTAAACTAGTTTTAATGACTCCAACCTAAGTGGATGTAAACTAGTTTTAATGACTCCAACCTAAGTGGATGTAAACTAGTTTTAATGACTCCAACCTAAGTGGATGTAAACTAGTTTTAATGACTCCAACCTAAGTGGATGTAAACTAGTTTTAATGACTCCAACCTAAGTGGATGTAAACTAGTTTTAATGACTCCAACCTAAGTGGATGTAAACTAGTTTTAATGACTCAACCTAAGTGGATGTAAACTAGTTTTAATGACTCCAACCTAAGTGGATGTAAACTAGTTTTAATGACTCCAACCTAAGTGGATGTAAACTAGTTTTAATGACTCCAACCTAAGTGGATGTAAACTAGTTTTAATGACTCCAACCTAAGTGGATGTAAACTAGTTTTAATGACTCCAACCTAAGTGTATGTAAACTAGTTTTAATGACTCCAACGTAACTGGATGTAAACTTCCGACTTCAATTGTATTCAGAGGATATATGCAAATTAATGTGTAATGTGATGTTTTAGACTCTCACTTTCTCAATTTATTGTACAGTTTACACATATATGATTTCAGATTTTTTTTGTGTGTAATATGGGTTTGGAGACATTATGAAGATGATGATACTAGCAGATTTGGAACACACCTAAGCCAGTGTGTATTGTGTGGTCTTTTATCCCCGTGAATAATATAGCGGCCTCTGTACATTTGTAAGTGTCCCCTTCCACTCCACTCCACTCCATGCTGCACACACACACATACATACACCCCCCCCCCCCCCCCCCCCACCCACCCAAACATACACTACCCCCCACACAGTCTATACAATGATGTTACCGGGAGTCTATATTGGGTTGTTTTTGTTGCAACTCGAAATTACAAGATCACCTTAGTATGACGTTTTGCTGCTAGCTACCGCATCTGTTATGGCAGCTTGTTTGATTGATCATCCCATTATAGAGAGGATTACTATGCTATAATACCGCAGCAAATTAATCAGACTGTCAAAAAGCTCTGACGTGTCATTTCTCTGCCACACATTCGAAAAGCAAATCCATAGCAGGAGATGCCAGACTGTGAGCAATATTCCTGTGCGCAATAGTCCTACAGTAGTCTATATGTAGATTTATATGCACTATGGTCCTACAGTACAGTATTCTATATGTAGATTTATATCCACTATGGTCCTACAGTACAGTAGTCTATATGTAGATTTATATGCACTATGGTCCTACAGTACAGTATTCTATATGTAGATTTATATCCACTATAGTCCTACAGTACAGTATTCTATATGTAGATTTATATCCACTATAGTCCTACAGTACAGTATTCTATATGTAGATTTATATGCACTATGGTCCTACAGTACAGTAGTCTATATGTAGATTTATATGAACTATGGTCCTACAGTACAGTAGTCTATATGTAGATTTATATGCACTATGGTCCTACAGTACAGTAGTCTATATATAGATTTATATCCACTATAGTCCTACAGTAGTCTATATATAGATTTATATCCACTATAGTCCTACAGTACAGTAGTCTATATATAGATTTATATCCACTATAGTCCTACAGTAGTCTATATATAGATTTATATCCACTATAGTCCTACAGTACAGTAGTCTATATATAGATTTATATCCACTATAGTCCTACAGTAGTCTATATATAGATTTATATCCACTATAGTCCTACAGTAGTCTATATATAGATTTATATCCACTATAGTCCTACAGTAGTCTATATATAGATTTATATCCACTATAGTCCTACAGTAGTCTATATATAGATTTATATCCACTATAGTCCTACAGTAGTCTATATATAGATTTATATCCACTATAGTCCTACAGTAGTCTAGATATAGATTTATATCCACTATAGTCCTACAGTAGTCTATATATAGATTTATATCCACTATAGTCCTACAGTAGTCTATATATAGATTTATATCCACTATAGTCCTACAGTAGTCTATATATAGATTTATATCCACTATAGTCCTACAGTAGTCTAGATATAGATGTATATCCACTATAGTCCTACAGTAGTCTATATATAGATTTATATCCACTATAGTCCTACAGTAGTCTATATATAGATTTATATCCACTATAGTCCTACAGTAGTCTATATATAGATTTATATCCACTATAGTCCTACAGTAGTCTATATATAGATTTATATCCACTATAGTCCTACAGTAGTCTATATATAGATTTATATCCACTATAGTCCTACAGTAGTCTATATATAGATTTATATCCACTATAGTCCTACAGTAGTCTATATATAGATTTATATCCACTATAGTCCTACAGTAATCTATACATAGATTTATATCCACTATAGTCCTACAGTAGTCTATATATAGATTTATATCCACTATAGTCCTACAGTAGTCTAGATATAGATGTATATCCACTATAGTCCTACAGTAGTCTATATATAGATTTATATCCACTATAGTCCTACAGTAGTCTATATATAGATTTATATCCACTATAGTCCTACAGTAGTCTATATATAGATTTATATCCACTATAGTCCTACAGTAGTCTATATATAGATTTATATCCACTATAGTCCTACAGTAGTCTATATATAGATTTATATCCACTATAGTCCTACAGTAGTCTATATATAGATTTATATCCACTATAGTCCTACAGTGGTCTAGATATAGATGTATATCCACTATAGTCCTACAGTAGTCTATATATAGATTTATATCCACTATAGTCCTACAGTAGTCTATATATAGATTTATATCCACTATAGTCCTACAGTAGTCTATATATAGATTTATATCCACTATAGTCCTACAGTAGTCTACATATAGATTTATATCCACTATAGTCCTACAGTAGTCTATATATAGATTTATATCCACTATAGTCCTACAGTAATCTATACATAGATTTATATCCACTATAGTCCTACAGCACAGTAGTCTATATATAGATGTATATCCACTATAGTCCTACAGTAGTCTATATATAGATTTATATCCACTATGGTCCTACAGTAGTCTATATATAGATGTATATCCACTATAGTCCTACAGTAATCTATACATAGATTTATATCCACTATAGTCCTACAGCACAGTAGTCTATATATAGATTTATATCCACTATAGTCCTACAGTATTCTATATATAGATTTATATCCACTATAGTCCTACAGTAGTCTATATATAGATTTATATCCACTATAGTCCTACAGTACAGTAGTCTATATATAGATTTATATCCACTATAGTCCTAGAGTATTCTATATATAGATTTATATCCACTATAGTCCTACAGTAGTCTATACATAGATTTATATCCACTATAGTCCTACAGTAGTCTATATATAGATTTATATCCACTATAGTCCTACAGCACAGTAGTCTATATATAGATGTATATCCACTATAGTCCTACAGTAGTCTATATATAGATTTATATCCACTATAGTCCTACAGTAGTCTATATATAGATTTATATCCACTATGGTCCTACAGTAGTCTATATATAGATTTATATCCACTATGGTCCTACAGTAGTCTATGTATAGATTTATATCCACTATGGTCCTACAGTAGTCTATATATAGATTTATATCCACTATAGTCCTACAGTACAGTAGTCTATATATAGATTTATATCCACTATAGTCCTACAGTAGTCTACATATAGATTTATATCCACTATAGTCCTACAGTAGTCTATATATAGATTTATATCCACTATAGTCCTACAGTAGTCTAGATATGGGTTTATGTCCACTAACCAGGGGATATTTTGATTATTTACATAAAGCCTATTCCCCTGGGCCCCTAGCCAATATATTATTTTATTTTAATTTTATTTATCCGTTATTTTACCAAGTAAGTTGACTGAGAACACGTTCTCATTTACAGCAACGACCTGGGGAATAGTTACAGGGGAGAGGAAGGGGAGTACTGTAGGACTACAGTACTTTACAGTATCTGTAGGTACTCTAACACTGTCATGGTATGAAACATTGTCCCAGGGAGTAGTAGTACATTTGTTTACATCTCTGTCAGTGAGCATTTCTCCTTTGCCAAGATAATCCATCCACCTGACAGGTGTGGCATATCGAGAAGCTGATTATACAGCATGATCATTACACAGGTGCACCTTGTGCTGTGGACAATAAAAGGTCACTCTAAAATTTGCAGTTTTGCCACAGCACACAATGCCACAGCTGTCGCTTGAGGAAGCGTGCAATTGGCATGCTGACTGCAGGAATGTCCATCAGAGCTGTTGCTAGAGAATTGAATGTTAATTTCTCTACCATAAGCCGACTCCAGCGTTGTTTTAGAGAATTTGGCAGTATGTATTTGCATAAAGCCTATTCCCCTGGGCCCCTAGCTGATATATCACACATACAGTAATCCTACAGTACTTTACAGTATCAGCACAGTATAACAACCGCAGACCACGTGTATGGTGTTGTGATGGCAAGCTGTTTGCCCCCATGGTGGCGATAGGGTTATGGTATTTGAAGGCATAAGCGACAGACAACGTACATTTTATGCATTTTATCAATTGCAAATTGAATACACAGAGATACCGCTACGAGATCCTGAGGCCCATTGTCCTGAGGCCATTCATCCACCGCCATCACCTCATGTTTCAGGGATCTGTACGCAATTCCATGAAACTGAAAATGTCCCAGTTCTTCCAGGGTCTTTACACTCACTAGACATGTCATCCATTGAGCATGTTTGGGATGCTCTGGATTGACGTGTACTCCAGCGTGTTTATATTTTTGTTCAGTATACATGTAAGAGGTTTATTGACAGTCCAAGTGGTAGCCGTGATGCCTCTCATTGTGCCGTACAGTGTAGTAGGTTGAGGTGTACATGCCGCGGAACGTAAGCCGGTCATTTTCAAATGTATCTTTTTTTTTTTTTGCATTCCTGAACAGAATTCATCCCAACATTCTAGCATTCCTGAACAGAATTCATTCCAACATTCTAGCATTCCTGAACAGAATTCATTCCAACATTCTAGCATTCCTGAAAAGAATTCATTCCAACATTCTAGCATTCCGGTGGAATAGAACCCCCAAAGCACTTCACACAATCTCACATTGATTTTCTAAATGTATATTTCCCCCTATGAAAACCTTCCTTTTACATATCACTAGCTACATTAATTACATTTCTAATATAATTCCTTATTTCACATCTATCAGATCTCTGTTTGGGAATTGGGCTCTCAGTTGGATTGATCAGGCTAGATTACTAACCCATCCATATTTAAGCAGCCCACACATCAATAATTTAATCTAGCATGCCAATATGGAATTGTTTACAGATGTGATTTCTTGTGCAGTTTATCACTCCCTTCAAGGCCCGTGCCAACTACCAACACAAAGTCCATGTATTGTAAATTGTACCAAGTGTGGTATCCTGTTCCCAGTTCAGTTTGTGCTGTATACTCCTATAGCCATTGTCATGCCAAATATGCACAAACTGATCTGGGACCAGGCTATGAGGTTAGGGGTTGTAATCAGTAATCATGAATCAGCTTGGCGATAGACTTCCATGATCTTCCTTGAATATCATACTGACCTCCTAGCCTGGTCCCAGATCAGTACTAACCTCTTAGCCTCCCTGCGGACCTGGCATCCTTTCACTCCCTCCTCTCTACATTTTCCTCCTCTGTCTCTGCTGCTAAAGCCACTTTCTACCACTCTAAATTCCAAGCATCTGCCTCTAACCCTAGGAAGCTCTTTGCCACCTTCTCCTCCCTCTTGAATCCTCCTCCCCTGCCCCCCCCCTCCTCCCTCTCTGCAGATGACTTCGTCAACCATTTTGAAAAGAAGGTCGACGACATCCGATCCTCGTTTGCTAAGTCAAACGACACCGCTGGTTCTGCTCACACTGCCCTACCCTGTGCTCTGACCTCTTTCTCCCCTCTCTCTCCAGATGACATCTCGCGTCTTGTGACGGCCGGCCGCCCAACAACCTGCCCGCTTGACCCTATCCCCTCCTCTCTTCTCCAGACCATCTCCGGTGACCTTCTCCCTTACCTCACCTCGCTCATCAACTCATCCCTGACCGCTGGCTACGTCCCTCCCGTCTTCAAGAGAGCGAGAGTTGCACCCCTTCTGAAAAAACCTACACTCGATCCCTCCGATGTCAACAACTACAGACCAGTATCCCTTCTTTCTTTTCTCTCCAAAACTCTTGAACGTGCCGTCCTTGGCCAGCTCTCCCGCTATCTCTCTCAGAATGACCTTCTTGATCCAAATCAGTCAGGTTTCAAGACTAGTCATTCAACTGAGACTGCTCTTCTCTGTATCACGGAGGCGCTCCGCACTGCTAAAGCTAACTCTCTCTCCTCTGCTCTCATCCTTCTAGACCTATCGGCTGCCTTCGATACTGTGAACCATCAGATCCTCCTCTCCACCCTCTCCGAGTTGGGCATCTCCGGCGCGGCCCACGCTTGGTTGCGTCCTACCTGACAGGTCGCTCCTACCAGGTGGCGTGGCGAGAATCCGTCTCCTCACCACGTGCTCTCACCACTGGTGTCCCCAGGGCTCTGTTCTAGGCCCTCTCCTATTCTCGCTATACACCAAGTCACTTGGCTCTGTCATAACCTCACATGGTCTCTCCTATCATTGCTATGCAGACGACACACAATTAATCTTCTCCTTTCCCCTTCTGACGACCAGGTGGCGAATCGCATCTCTGCATGTCTGGCAGACATATCAGTGTGGATGACGGATCATCACCTCAAGCTGAACCTCGGCAAGACGGAGCTGCTCTTCCTCCCGGGAAGGACTGCCCGTTCCATGATCTCGCCATCACGGTTGACAACTCCATTGTGTCCTCGTCCCAGAGCGCTAAGAACCTTGGCGTGATCCTGGACAACACCCTGTCGTTCTCAAATAACATCAAGGCGGTGGCCCGTTCCTGTAGGTTCATGCTCTACAACATCCGCAGAGTACGA